>NC_056748.1:643288757-643556257 GCF_019279795.1 Protopterus annectens | reverse complement strand
TGATTTATATAAGATGATTGTGTTACAGATGTATTAGAATTGTATGTCTTGTGTATATCAAACTGCTTGAAAGTATTTGCAAAGTGTTGTTTGAAATGCAACCACAGTATATCCAACTGGAAAAGAACAGAAATGTACAGGCACTATTGTAATTGCTTAAATGTATATATTTTACCAGTGGAAACTGCGATACAGGAGGTTAATCTCAGTATAGTACATTTCAGAAAATAGGTTAAATTAAATTACTTTATGGATATGCAATAAAAGATTATATCCTTCAGTTTCAATGCTGCAAGAAGAGATAATGTCTAAAACTAAGGAGCTTTCTGTATTGTCTCTAAGGTGAAATAATTACTAGTCTTTAAATGTGAAGGGATGTGATTGTTTTATGACGTCCAGCATCTGCCAAAGATTTTCACATATAGATGCTAAATACTGCTAGCTTCCAGCAGTGGAGGTTTCACCTGGGATAGAGTCAGATGACAAGAAATGATGTCACTCTGCAAGCTATCCCAGCAGTAATATCTGAGATATTAATTTAAGAATAATCTGAGAGAAGCACAGCATTCTATATTCTGTCTTGGACCTAACAACTAGAAGATCCATTCACCATATCTACCTTGCTCTGTAAGTAAGTTTCTAGAGTAAAGTAAGTCTCTTAGATTCAGTCAGGAATATAGTGAAGTTTAGTTTAGATATTTTTCTTTATTTATTTGAGACTGTGCTGCAATGTTGTTTTAAATATTTCCTGTGATTTTGAACTCTGATGTCACTGTGAATACATATATTCAGCATTGTCTTGTTCTTTTATTATTTATTATTAAACTATTTAAACCTTTCATTATGGATGATCTGTATAGAGGAGTCTATATTACGTACGTGAAAGATGTAGTCATCGAATACGTCTTCCACAAACAACAACAGACGAAAATCACTTTAGCAAAGTGTAGACATTTTCCCATGGTTCGCAAACACTTGCCCAACAACCATCCAGAATGATCTAGATCAAATTCATCCAAGTGGGGGGCTTTCCCCCCACACCCACCACACCACCCTAACTATATATACCAACTTGAGATTGCACTACAGTAGGGAATAGGGCAAGTTTAGGTTCATGGGCAAGTGTTTGCGAACCGTGGGAACACTTCAGAGGTTCACTGAAGTGATTTTCGTTGGTTGTTTTCAGAAGATGTATTTGATGAATACATTTTTTGTGGGCATAATATAGACCTGTGTAGAGATATTTAAGTTCTGAGAGTAGTTTCATATTTATTTGGTGACACTTTGTAGGCCACACCAAATAGACTTGCTATTGGTCAAACTACCATTTGTATTCATAGTAAGGTTATACAGTAAGACTGAATACCCTTTGTTAAGGGCCTTAAAGTAGCTGATAAGGAGTTGACTGGTGCA
The DNA here is from genome assembly GCF_019279795.1 of Protopterus annectens. Taxonomy (NCBI): domain Eukaryota; kingdom Metazoa; phylum Chordata; order Ceratodontiformes; family Protopteridae; genus Protopterus; species Protopterus annectens. The sequence continues at coordinate 643,554,844 of NC_056748.1, read as the reverse complement.
GTGATAACTACCTTATAGTCTGGGCAAAAGGGGGCATGGCTATTAAACCTGTGCCAGCCTTTCCCAGGTGTGTGTGTGTGTGTGTGTGTGTGTGTGTGTGTGTGTGTGTGTGTGTGTGTGTGTGTGTGTGTGTGTGTGTGTGTGTGTGTGTGTGTGTGTGTGTGTGTGTGTGTGTGTGTGTGTGTGTATGTGTGTGTATGTGTGTGTGTGAATCAAACCTTAAAGAGTGTGTGCATCAGCTGCTTGGGTAGAGAGACAACGCACTGGTTGGACAGAGAGGGTGCTGGGAGTCTTGGCTTGGCCACTCAGCTGAGATCTCAATTCTATAGCTGTGCCAGTGTGGAGTCTTACTGGGGATCTAGAGAGAGACAGAGAAACTAGCCAAGGACTGATTGTGATCTATGTGTGCTCTTAAGGGAAACTGCACTTGATGCAGAGAACTGCATCTGGAAATACTGTATGTGTCCCTTGTCATCCTCCCACTGTACATCCCCCACTGTTGTCAGTGGTGAGGATTGAGGCTCCTTGATTATTGGTCCAGTAGGGGGTCATCACACTGGTCATCAACCTGTAAATATTTTTCTCTAATGTATGCTTTAGTATGCATACTTTATGTCTTGTGTCAATTGAACTACCCGTCATTTAAACTGAACAATGTTTACCTGTGGTGCAAATATTCCTTGATTGAATGATTTTGAGTTTTGGTACACTTCATTCAAAGGGTCTTAACTTGGAGGTTAGCTTAACATAAATTGAATTTAATATTTATTATTATAGTAATGTAAGTAATATAATGATTCTGTCAACAGACATTTAAATAAGCAACTTTAGTAAATTAATTTTCAATGACATGCGAAGGTTATATTTAATGATAAGTAAAATTTTAAGTATTTAGTTATTTATATGTGAAAAATGTAAATAACATTTAATTAGAACTGTATAAATGGAAGTTTGTGATGGGCACTGTGCACTTTAAGAATGTAATGGGATTTAATTATTGGTGGGGTTCACCTGGTATAATTTGGAAGTATGAACATAATGTTGAATCCTTGAAGGCGAAAAGATGGTTGTTGGTAATTCTAAAAGCTATTTGGTTTAATCGCTGCTGCTTGTTGTGTGTTTTTTCTTATTGTTATAACCATGCAGTGTGGTTTTTGTTTTTAAATGTGTAAATATTCTTTGTCTGTACTGTCAACTTAGTATTTTTATTTTACTCTATACAACATTGTATTGCATATTAAACTCCACTTTGTTGTACTATATGTTTATCTCATTGTGCTTTTAGAATCTGATTTTTTTTTTTGTCACTGTGACAGCCTCAGACTGAAATTGGTCAGATTTGATTGTTGCCTTCCCCTCAGTAAGCAATCATAAGTTAAATAATAAGTAAGCTTCTAAGTGACTACCCATTGTGCTCTCACAAAGCACCAAGTAGAAGCATGCTAAGTTAAAGTGGGGATAATTTTATGAGTCTACACATAATTTGAGTAATGCCACCTATTGTGTTGCCTGGCATATAGCCGATAAAAAATTGTACTTTTGGGCAATGAATGATAAAATTGAGTGAGGATTCAGCCAGGCTTTTGTGACTATGACTATGTCAAGATTGGTTGTACCTAACCAGTTCTGAATAGTTAAATTTTTCTGAGGAACCTGCAAATATTAACTGTGGAAAGGAAAAGACATCCATGTGTTTCATATGGATCATGTTTGAGCCACTCATTCTAGACAAGAGGAGGTTATTCAGCTTATCTTTAGAGGAGCTACAAATATTCGTGTGGTTGGATCGGTACCATAAATATAGATGGTGGATTCATGTGCTGCTTTTAGGGAGGGGAGTTACAGTGTTCACTTTGGTACAGGTTCCCGTGTAGACAAATTTGTTTTTATGGTGTGGTGGTAGAAACCTACTGACTCAATGAGTATTAGAAAGTAATAGGAGAAAGGGCTAATTTGGGGGCTAATGAGAAGAATATAAAGAGAAGAGGGCAAAGTAGTATAAAAGAAGTAGGAACTAAAAGGCTTAATGAGACATATAACAAGTGGGGAGCCTTCAAAAAGGCAATGAAAAAAAAAACAGTAAACCTTGCAGCACATCTCTAATAAACTGCATCAGATAAGGCCACCATCTCAGAATTATCTTTTATGATCGGCCAGTCAGATAACTTGGCAATTAACAAACTGAAGTTCTTTTTTATCTCTGTGGAAGGACAATGATATACTAAATCAGAATCTCTTACAATGAAACAATAAAATCCTTCAATGAAGTAAAAAAGCTTGCCCCTGCATGGTGGCCTTTAGTCATGGCCTTGAAAATATGGTCAGCAATAGTCATAATAGATAAATCACTTCACTACTTAGCTGTGAAATCATGATATGTTTAACATAATGCCATACAGCTCACCACATTTATCATATAATGAGCACAGTGAGACATCTGGAATTAGGTTAAAGAAGACAGTTATTTATGTACCAAAGTCCACACTGATACCAGTGCTTTATTACAAAATTACAGCAATATTCTTACTCATTGTAGACACTACCCATGTAACAATTCATCTTCTGAAAGACTATGTGCCCCCCCAACAAACACACATACACAAATAAACATACATTTAAATCAATTTGGATACATTTCTTCCGATAAGAAAAGACGACTATTAAGAGGCAGAAAGTTACCTGAATCTGTGCTTTTACAAGAATGCCTGTTGTGGGTATACTAGAGTTACTGGATATATTTACCAAACCTGCTGAACAGATGTACTGTCCATAGCACACGATACAGAAGAGGTGTGAAAAGTGACATTTGTGGAGCAACGCTTTCTCCTGATGGGGAAGTGGCTTATTTATCATATGCAATCATAAAACATTTGCTAACCTCTTAAAAGTATAAAGAAGAAACTGGAAAGCCATTTTAAATGATGTAAAATTAAGTGATCTTTAAGTTGCTTTGTAGTTAGTACAATATGCCAAGTTTACGTTCTGTTCAATTTTATTATACTACTTTTAAGACAATGTCCACAAAAATAAAGTAAAAAGGGTAGGTACAGCCCCATTTATGAACATATATAAAAGATGTGAAGTAGCCATGGAAGAACAGCATTTGCCTATCAAGGCCTTTTGAGAGACATAACCAGTCATTATGCAGATAATATTCCATGTCCTTGACTGGTCCACTGCTGCTTTAAAATTTACCATTGACTTCTAACCTGCCACTGCTTGCTTTTTAGTTCTAAGAGGAGGCTATTAAATAGAATCTTATGACACTGGCATTGCAGTTCCCAATACTTAACAATTTTGTGGGTCTTCAATCATGTTCCCTCTCTTGTTAACTATACTCCTTAGCTTGAACATTTAATATGTGATGGGCCCCAATAATATACCTCATCTCTTTTGTTCTTACCAGTATATTAATTACATTTCCTCAGTCTTTCGTTATGCCACAGGATCCTACAAACCTTGTTGTCTCAGTAGCTCTCTTAATATGCTCTCCCCATTTCCTGTTCTCTTATGTTTTCAGACCTCCAGAACTTTCTACCTTTCTTAGAGTGTAGGCCTGTAAATGCTCTGTACAAATGGAGGCATCAGTCTTCATCCCTGCACTTTGCACTTCTTCCTTTGTGACTCACTTTTTTCCATCATTACTCCTTTGTTTCTTTATTAATTGCAGATATTACCATCCATCCATTTTCTAAACCACATTTATTTGAGAGGATTACAGTGGTAAGAAGATGAAGCCATGGTGGTGCAGTGGTAGTGCTGATGCCTCACAGCAAGAGGTTCTCCCATTCGATTCTCGGTTGGCGCGCCTTCTGTGTGGAGTCTGCATGTCCTCCCCTTGGTCGAGTGGCATTCGAAAGACATGCATAGAATGGGTGTGCCTTCATTGAAGGTTGGGCATTGAGCTGGCACCTTGGCACCCATAAAAAATCTACTGCCAATCATTAGCGGACCGGAGTTCCACTGTGGCGACCCCTAACCGGGAAAAGGCGAAAGAAAAACAAAAGTGGTAAGAACATGGTATGGTAGAACACACTCCCCTTTCCCTAGAAATGTCACCAACTCATTGTAGGATCCCATATGTGACCAGCTAAGGTGATTAATATAATTCCTCCAAAATTTTCTGGGTCTGCTTAGAGGTCTCCTCCACATAGGCTAAGGAGGCATATGCCAAAGGTGCTCAAATCACATCAAATGACTCTACTCACCATCTTTCTTGTTTGCCAAGTTTCCTAATCTACCCTGCAAAATAGACTCGCAATTGCTTCTTTTATTTATAACCTCATCATCTTGATCAGCACTTAAAACCCATTGTCAGAAATGACCACAGAGACTCAGACTGAGTGGCAAACTTCAAGTTTTATCCTGTGAATAATTCCCCACCTCACCACCACCACATTCCGGTATAATACCTTTATTAACAGCAACACTCAGAACACTTTTCATTTCCATAGCAACAGTGACATCCAGATCCAATTTGCACATTATATCTGGGTTAGTATTCCTGAGTCCAAATCATAACCTCCCAACATTAAATCAAAGTGGCCGTCTATACACCTACCCAGACAGCTTATGCAGATCTATCTGCATACTTAACGTCTCCCGCTATCCCACAGCTTCTTAGCAGTATCCTCAGAATATAGATTTAGGTAAATATTCATTCTAGATGTAATACCGGGCATACACAAAGTAAAAAAAATGTCTTATCAATCTAATGAAACCACAACCCATGCAGCCTATTAGTCAAACAGTTTTGAGCTTTCTGTAACATCTTTTCCACATCCTTTAATTTTTTTAGTTTGCCAATAGATTTTCTGAGGTATACCTTTGCCCTTGCATCCTTGGTAATGACTAATTATATAAAGAGCATTTTTGAGCCACCTGTTAGTAATACAGAAAATAAACACCCTTTTGCAAATCACAGACTCTCAAATAGCAAAAACACATCAATTATCCCAAGTAATTAATATAAACAAACCATAGACTATCTTAGAATATTTAACTAATATGCAACCCAAACATATTAAAAACATTTTATTCAAATAAAAAATAATAAATGAAAGAGTTCTTGATTTGTAAGTATGCATGTTCACACTGTGAAAGAGCTATGCTGCTCAGAAGCTTTATGTATTAAAGTGTTCTACGTTTTTGGAATTGTCATGTGGTTGTGTCTTCCTGGCATTTTTTTTTTTTATTTCCTGAGGATGTTAATGTATAGGTTCATAGGTTCATAGGTTCATACTAGGCTATCTGCCCTGGGGCAATTATAAGCCTAGCCCGATTCTGTATGGCTTACGCCACCCCTTGATTTGAGTATACTGTGCCCTTTTAAAGGTTTAGTTTACTGTGCCTCTGTCTAATAGTGACACGGGAGTAATCCCTGGGACAAACCTATGATCCCGCATCCACCTATCGAGATTCTTCTTGAAGAGATTCAGTGAGGTGCTCTGCCTCACATGAACTGGAATTCTATTCCAGAGTGAAGGGAGCCTCTGTGTTATGAACCTGTCCCTCCAGCAAGTTCTATTTATTTCTGTGCTGAGGTTCAAGTCCCTCGAGCATGTGGCTCTAAGGGATTTAGATTTACTGAGGTGGAGCATGTCCATTAATTCTGGATTTGACATAGCTTTGTATGTCAGGCATAGATCGCCTCGAAGTAGGTGGTATGCAACTGACTAGAGCTGGAGTTTTTTTAACCGAGCAGCATATGGCATCTGTTTGAGACCCTTGATCCTCTTGGTGAGATACTTTTGGGGTCTTTCTAATTGCTGCAGGTGTCGGGTAAGGTACATCCCAAAAGGGGCACTTTATTCTATGATGGGCCTGATGAGGGATGAATAAAGGGGCACGATTACCTCTCTTGATCTAGATGTGAAACCCTTCGTGATGAGGTGGGCTATGTAGAAGGTCTTTCTAAATACTTTGGCAATGTGGTTTTCAAAGGAGAGATTGCTATCAACGTGGGTCCCCAGGTCCCTAATAACTTTCTCTGTACTTAATGGGTTTCCGCCTATGTGGTAATTTGTGGGCACATTGTTTTTGCCAAAGGGTATGACTATACATTTTTTGGCATTTAGCTTTAAACCATGGAGCTGGCACCAGTTATCTGTCTCTGTGAGACCTTTTTGAAGGATGTTTGTGTCAGCTGGAGAGTCGATTATGGCGCCCAGTTTGCAGTCTTCTGTGAACTTGGTGAGCCATAGTCCTCCCACGTTTGCCTGTACCTCGGAAAAGTATATACCGAACAAGAGTGGTCCCAGGACAGAACCCTGTGGGATGCCACTTGTGACCGGTTTCAAGTCTGACATGGCTCCAGCAACTCTCACTCTGTGGGTTCTGTCTTTGAGCCAGTTTGCGACCCATCTTGTGACATAGGGGTTTATATTTAAGCTGCATAGCTTATCTATGATGCCCGAGTGGGGTATTGTGTCAAATGCCTTTGCAAGGTCCAGATAGGCTGTGTGGACTACCTTCCCCTCATCTATGGCTTTGGTGACTGTTTCAAAGAAGTCAACCAGGTTCAAAAGGCAGGATCTGCCCTTGACAAAGCCGAACTGGGTAGGATCTAGTGTCTGTAGGTCCCCAATGTCTTTGTTTATGAGCTCCATGATGATCCTCTCCATAGCCTTGCAGACTAAGCTTGTCAGGCTTATGGGGCAATAGTTTCCAGGATCTGTAGAGGCTCCACCTTTGTGGAGTGGGACCACTGTTGCTGTACGCTATTCTGTGGGCACATATCCTGTAGTGAGGCTGAGATTGTATAGCTGTTTTATTTGAGGGATTAGTTCCTCTTGGAGTTCATGTAGGACACAACCTGGGACACCATCTGGTCCCATGGAAGCACTGTTTTTTGCTTTGGAGAGGGCAGCCTTCACTTGAGCATCAGAGATGTTTGGGAGGCAGCCCTCTGCAAGGATAGATACTTGCTCTTTTGGGGAGGAGGGGGTGGAGAAGTTTGCACTGAACCTGTCTGCCAGGATATTGGCGATGTCTGTGGGTTCAGTGTATTTTTTGTCATTTAGAATCAACTCAGAACAAGTCTGGGAGTTGCATCCCAGGTTCCTAACATAACTGAAAAAAGCCTTATGATTGTCTTTGGTGTCCTGTGCAATTTTTCTCTCGAAGCTGGCCTTGGAGGATTTTATGAGGGATCGTAATTTTTTGCTAGTACTGATCAGAGATGCCTTCCCTATTAGGGATTTTGCTCTATCATGTAGCAGCTTCCTCCTTCTGTTGTACAGTTTATTTATGGCAGGGGTCCACCAGACTGGACGCCTGCCTTTGGATGATTAGGTCTTGGTTTTGTTTGGGATAGCATGATCCATGCATTCTTGGAGATGTCCATAGAATGCGTTTATATAGGATTCTGCAGTTTGGGGCGTAGTTTCCACTGGCCCTGGGGCCTTGAAGGATTCCACTTCGGTTTTGAGAAGTGAGAAGTTCGATTTTGAGAAGTTTTTTACTGTGGTTTTCTGGGCTGGGGGTGGGGTCGGGATGTGGACATCCAGTGAAATTCATTTATGGTCTGATCTTACCAATGAGGGATATACTTCTGGTGTGGAGCATAGAGTCCCCATGTTGGTAATGATCAGGTCTAGTATGTTGTCCCCTCTTGTGGGAGTGGTGACTATTTGTTCCATAGCATTTGAGTTTATAATTTCCAGGAACCTTTGGGCTAAGGTGCTGGGGCTTGAGTAGTGCTCCCAGTCAATGTTTGGGTAGTTGAAGTCGCCCAATATAATGGTGTTCGGAGAGATCTTCATGTTCTCCAATGTTTTCAGGAAAGCCGAGTGGGATTCCTGACTTTGAGAGGGTGGTCTATAGGATGCTATAAACTGAAAAGCAGTCTTGCCCACTGTTAGTTGCACATGGATAGTCTCCGATACTTCGTGCAATGCCACTAACCTGGAGATGTGGATATCCTTGATAAATATGGAAACTCCCCTCCTTTTGTGGTTCGGTCCGGGTTTTGGGGCGAAAAGCATGATATGAGGTATAGCCTGGTAGTGCTGGGGTGCTTTCTGGAGCCTTGAACCAGGTTTCTGTCACTGTACAGATATCGATGTTCTCCATACTGAGGAGAGCTTCGAGTGCATGCATCTTGAGGTTAAGACTTCTGGCGTTAAGCAGCATTACCCTTAGTTTCTTGTTCCTTGTGCTGTCTATGGGGGTGGGTTTGACTTTTGAGCCTTGCCTAAAAAGGCACTATGGGGGTGGCAAGAGCCTTTGCCAATATCCGAAAGCCCAGTGGTGACAGGTGCAAGCCATCCCTAGCGAAGCAACGTGGCTTGTCGAGCATGTCATCCCAGGCTGACAGACACTGGATCCCCTTTGAATGACACTAAAATTTTAGCCAATTGTTAAAATCGATCATTTTGTCTTTGTACTGTGGCATCATTCTAGGTGAGGGTAAGATGCTGCTCAAGGTCAGGGTCATACCAGCCTGGGCTACATGATCAGAGATCTCCTCTATGTATCTTTTCATGTAGTCCAGGGAGGTATGTCTCAGGTCATTCACACCAGCATGTACAATGACTGAGTCATATTTGTATTTGCTTTGAAGTGACCTAAGTGCTTGCTTTATGTGGCGGATCCTAGCACCCGACAGTCAGCTCACCATGACCTTCTCTTTATTCAGCCTGGTGAGCGGGACGTCAGTGTGTCTGACAATAGAGTCACCTATTACAAGAGTATCAGGTGTGTTATTCAGCCTTAAGGGCTGTGGCTTCTTGGCACACTGACTTTGTGGGCTATGTGTTGTGCGTGTTTTGTTTTGAGGTAGCATTTGCTTGGATGTCTGCTTTGGAGGTCTGTGTTGCTTAGGTAGATTTTTATTTAGAGCCTCCGAGTATGTTTTTGTGTATTTATGTGTTTGGTTCGCTGATGTGGTGGGACTATGTGATACTGGAATTGTGTTGTGTGAGGTTACCTTCTCCTCCTGACTGGTTACACCAGTTTTGAGATGAGAGAGCTCAGCCTCCAGTTTGGCTAAATAGTTGCATCTCTCACATATATTTGAACCTGTTTGGAGGAGGAGAGGGTTGTCCATGTACATGAGACAGTTGTAACATTGCCTCAAAATTCCCAGATTCACCAGCTGGACTGGAGAAGAAACCATTGACTGACCTTTGGACATGCTAGAGTAATATAGGGAAACTGAATTTAAGATGGACCAATAGAGGACAGGGTAATCGTGGAGAGTATAAGAGTAAGTAGTGCTTATGGTTTAATAGTGCTAACTTGTAGGATTACTTAATTGTACCAGTGAAGGGCCTTAGAATGAGAATATGGTGTTTAAATTGAGAGATAGAGCAGTTCTAAGGGAAAACGTGAAGAGCAGACTTTGTGGAGCCAGGAATAGTTTAAACCCAATTAGGCAGCGCTGCCCGCTTGTGCTATGCACAAAAACGTGCAAAACCGTGCAAAAGAGGGTTTTAAGAGAGGAAAATGAAGGAGTTTGGAATTGACCCAAAATGGCCAATAAAACTACAGTTTCAAGTCAGTAACCACTCCCACAGGGGCAGGCAGGCTGCTCAATGTTTTTCACTGCCACTGATCAACAGAGAGACTTCCCTTTAGCCCAAGCAAAAAATGTCCTCCAAGAAACTTACAAACAGTTCAAGAACAGCAAGCCTGTAACTGAACTTTTTTAAATCTCAGAAAAGTGGGGAAAAAAGCAAGATTTTTTTTTTTGTTTTCAGAGATAGCAGAGGTTCACAAGTATCAACAAGTTATAACAGTGCAGTAAATGACCCCACACAAGAGTGCTAGGCCAAAGACAGATAAAATGCAAGTTTTGAGAAAAAAATGATTTTAAAAATAAGTGCAAACAGGAAATTCAGTAAACAGCTCTAGGTTGTGCTCTAAATACAGTTACTAATGCAGAAATCAAGTTTAACAAGCCAGAAAATGCTCAAAATAGGCGGCTATGCAGAAAACTTAGCAAATAAACAGAGGAAAAATACTTAAAATCTCAAAAGTGTCTCCTTTCTTCTCTCAGTGTTTTCTCCTCTTGGTGGGTGCTTCACCAACAGCCAACAAGCCTGAAAAGACGCCAAAACCATGAGGCAACCAGGTTTTAAGAGAAGAATATGAAGGAGTATGGAATTGACCCAAAATGGCCAATAAAACTACAGTTTCAAGTCAGTAACCACTCCCACAGGGGCAGGCAGGCTGCTCAATGTTTTTCACTGCCACTGATCAACAGAGAGACTTCCCTTTAGCCCAAGAAAAAATGGCCTCCAAGAAACTTACAAACAGTTCAAGAACAGCAAGCCTGTAACTGAACTTTTTTAAATCTCAGAAAAGTGGGAAAAAAGCAAGATTTTTTTTGTTTTTGTTTTTTCAAAGATAGCAGAGGTTCACAAGTATCAACAAGTTATAACAGTGCCGTAAATGACCCCACACAAGAGTGCTAGGCCAAAGACAGATGAAATGCAAGTTTTGAGAAAAAAACGATTTTAAAAATAAGTGCAAACAGGAAATTCAGTAAACAGCTCTAGGTTGTGCTCTAAATACAGTTACTAATGCAGAAATCAAGTTTAACAAGCCAGAAAATGCTCAAAATAGGCGGCTATGCAGAAAAACTTAGCAAATAAACAGAGGAAAAATACTAAAATCTTTCAAATCTTAAAAATTTCAGATACAAAGAGGCCTGCATTGAAAGACTAGTTCTATTCAGTGGAGTTTTTGTCACAGGTACAGAGTATAGTGATGGAAGTGGTCTTAGAGCCTGTATTGGTGCTTGAGATCAGAGCTATTACTTATTCCAATGCAGACAGATGATTTGCATCCACTCTCAACCTGAGTAACCTCATCAGCACAACTTGTACATTCATTTTCATATGCCCAACCTGCATATGATCATGCCCTTGCTCACATGAAGTGATTTGGTGGTATCACTGGATACAGTGAATACAATATCTGGGGTACATGCAGGAGACTCCTGCACTTCACTCTGGGTTGACATCACTTCCATTCCTAAGTGCCACCATGTTTATTTCCATGGTAGCTAAAGCCTGGCATGGAAAGGATACTGATGTTTCTGTAACCTGGAAAATGGCTACAGGTAGGCCCATCCACATATTTCCCTCATACAGCCCTCTTTGGATGCTACTATGAATACAGATCTTAGGCATCATCACTGATTAGAAGATTTCATCTCTGTTCAGTGATCAAAAGATGGCCATTATTGGTGCACAGCTGCATACTCTGCAGTGCTGGTTGTTCCTGTCCTTAGTGCCAATGGAGTCTTGTGTTTTCCTACACAGATAAAAATGATCACAGCCTCTAGGTTCAGTCTTTGCTATATCTTATGGTCTTAATGGTTGCCGTGTGTAGCCTCCATACAGATTGTAAACTTAGGATTTACTGAACCTTATTTTCTTTATGCTGAAGTGTTTGATTAGGGTTTCCTAGAAGTGAAGCACTCAGTGGAGTGACCTGCTTGACACGCTGAAAAATGTGATCTGTTCCCTCTTCTGTTCAGTTTTGCAGGACAAGAGCAAGTAGTGGTGGAACCATTCTCTTTCCCATAACAAAAGAAATTTCTGACTGACTTTGAAATTTGCATAAATCCCATGCGTTATAGCAAATAAAAAGAAACAAATAAATAAAGAAAGACCAAACCTCATTTTCCTCACACTATGACCAAGAACACTATGGAATTAAGCTGTAATTTCCAGCAGTTCTGTTCCTAACCAGGGATGCCTACCATAAATTGCTGGAATTTGTCTTCTCTTCATGGCCTGTCAGCTGATTCCGATACCCTTGTTCCTGGAAGAGGTCTCAGAAGAAGTAAGGCTGCCAGGATGTCTATGACTTAGCAGGCCTATGCCTCCAAGTGCAAGAAGTTATCAGTTCAGGCATAGGGTACCTGGTGCAACCCCACTCAGTTAGCCTCCAAGTAATCTCAAGGATTTGGTAATGTGAGGCTCAGTTATTCCATGATTATGAAGCATGTGCCATCTACTTCTACACATTATGTTCTTACAGAAAGCAGAAATGTGGCCCTGGAATGTCTTATTAGTTACCTAAGGGGAGTACTGCATCTCAGCCCTCCAATGAAGAAGCCAGTCATCTCCCATTGGACTTAAGCTCCATGGTAGACAACATTATATTTCCATCATTTGATCCTGTTGTATGGTGAATGTTTATTAGAAAATGCTGCGCCTTGTCATTATCACCACCATGTGAAGCATCCTTAAGCTTCTTTCCCTTATGTGCAGAGAATTCTTACGGATGTTTTACAGGGACACAGTTCCCTTACGATGGGCCCACATCTCCTCATAAACAGGGTTAGGTAATCTGGAAATAGTCTGTCAGTTGGTTTTCTTAATGGTGGCAATAACTAGACAAGAAGGAGACTATTAGATCCTGCATGTGTAACAACATGTCATGTGCTGACTAAGGATGTATGTGAGTTTAATATGCCAGACTATCAGTACATCTCTTTTGGTCCAGGGAGGGGGAGGGTTTGCAGCTGCCAAGTTATTCTAATCATTTACCAACTGCATCATCTGTTTTTGCCATCAGCTAATTAACTGCTCATTGGTAATTGCTGCAGTGAAAGTCTACTCCACAAGAAGAGCATCTGTCTATGATTCTTGCATCAGAAATATCTCTATTACTGACATTTGTAGTGTACTAATGCAGTATGATCCACAACATGCATATTTACCAAATATTTGCCAACCATTACTGCCTTACCCATAACAAAGGAAGTTGCATCACTTTTGAAAATTTATTTCTCCTGTACTCAGCCTGCTGAGCTGTAGTCCAGTGTGATCTTCTGACTCTTTCCACAATGGTGTAATATTTGGCATTCACACAAAGCAAGAATCCATTAGGGAGGATCTTTGATGGCACAGATAATAGATATTCTTCTAGCATATCAACTTTGCTAAGAGAAAGCCTCCTGGATGCCTCCGTGGAAAGTACAGTTGTGTACACTTACCATAAATGTTGATGTTCGAGTGTATTCACTGTTGCAGTCATTATATTTGGGTAATCTTGCTGGCAGGTTGCCCTCAGTCAGCCTGAATTCCAAAGTCCTGGGTCCTGCATCGGCTGCTGTCACCCCTTCCCTGATGTCAGGTCGTCAGGGGTATAAAAGAAGCAGCCAATGCCATTTTCTTTAGTTTTTCTTGCCCCAGATGTCAGGTGCCCCCTAAAAGGGTAGCCAAAATTTATATATATATATATATATATATATATATATAAAAATACATGCACCAATATAAACTTTACCTTCATCTACAAGCAAATATACCACATAAGTTGTATAAATCAGAGAAGGAAAGATAGGTTCCATCAGAAGAAAGGGGGATGGCGGGTGAGTAACCTGGACTGCAACAGTGAATACACTTGAACATCTACATTTATGGTAAGTGTACACAACTGTACTATGTTCTTCGTGTTTCACTGTTGTAGTCATTACAATTGGGTAGAGTCCCAAAGCTATGGTTGGGAGGCTGGAGCTAAACAGTATTAGGAGCAGCTATGAGGCCCTGCAGAACTGCAGTGGCAAAGCCTGCCCCGGATTTAGAGTAAAGTGGGAGATGATAGTGCTTTGTAAAGGTGTGCACTGAACTCCAAGTAGCAGCCTCTAAAATGTCCTTGGTTGTTACTCCCCTGAGAAAGGCTACTGAAGTGGCTGCAGCTCTGGTTGAATGTGGCCTAATGCCCTTAGGCACTGGCTTGCCATGGTGTAAGTCGCAGAAATTAATGCAGTGACCTATCCACTTTGAAATAGTCTGCTTTGAGATAGCCTTTCCTTGTGATCCTGCAGCATATGTCACTAGTAATTGCTCTGTCTTTCTGAAAACTTTGGTTCTGTCCAAGTAGAATCTAAGCTGTCTGTGTACATCCAAAGAATGCAGAATTCTCTCCCCCTTGTTCTGTGGCTTTGGATAAAAAGTTGGCAGATGAATAGTTTGGTTAAGAGCCACACTGGATACCACCTTAGGCATAAATGTTGGGTTTGTCCTCAGAGAAACCCTATCTGGATAAAAAATGATAAAGGGTTCCACAGCCATGAGTGCCTGTAGCTCTGAAACTCATCTTGCAGAAGTTATTGCTAGGAGCAGAGCTGTTTTCCAAGATAAAAACTTTATATCAGCAGTAGCAGCTGGCTCAAAATGAGGCAGGGTGAGTTTTTCCAAGACGTAGTTGAAGTCTCATGCAGGCATTGTTGATCTCCTTGGAGGCCTTAAATTTTTGGCTCCTCTGAGGTACTGCTTTAATAAGGGATGAGAAAAGATTGGTGGCTCTGTATTGTAATGAGCTGAAATGGCAGAGGCATGAATTTTAATAGATGAAAAAGATAGGCCTTTGTCCAGCATCTCAGTTAGTATTGCAAAATCTGAGGAATATTTGGCACAGCTGTATCGGTTCTTTGTGCCTGGTTCCAAGCACAGAATCTCTTCCATTTTCCAGCATAAGATTTTCTAGTAGTAGGCCTTCTGGCTTCCAAAATGACATCCATCACAGCTTTACTGAGAGGTGTGTTTTGTATGACTACATTATCCACCATGCTGCTAGGTTTAAAGTCCTGAGTTGGCTGTGCAGGATCTGATTGTTTTGCTGGGACAGTAGATGAGGTATTTGAGGTAAGGTCCAAGCTGGGCATTGTGACAAGTTCCTTAGGATTGGATACCAGTACTGGCGGGGCCAGTCTGGGGCAATCAGTATCATCTCTCAGTATCAACTCTCTACTCATCTGTCACTTAAACATAAGAAGTCTGAACAACAAGGTTCACAACCTACATGCCATGCTTGCAACCTATTTACCTGACATCATGTGTCTAACTGAAACATGGCTTAAACCATCAACCAAAGATAATCAGATAATGTCACCTGGGTTCAACATACTCAGAGCTGACCGCATAAAGAAAAGAGGAGGTGGGATAGCTGTCCTTTATAAAAATACGCTAAACATCCTAACTAACCCCAAACAACCACCGCAGGTTGCTAATGCTGAAATATTGGCTCTAAAAATACAACTAAATAAACTAAAAAGCGTAAACCTAATAGTCATCTATATACCCCAGGAACAATATGAAACTTTAGAAGCCATCTTAAACTGGATAGATAATAACTATCCACAAGAAACAATAGTCCTGGGAGATGTTAACATTGATTGGAACCAATGCTCTGCACAGTCCAATCCTACTTCTTTAAATCTCCATGGTTTCTCTCAGATTATAACCTCTACCACCAGACTAGGTAATAATAAACAAAAAGAAAGCATACTTGACTGGGTGCTCGTCAAGGATCACCCCCAAAAATATGCCCCGGGGACTCTCCCCAATGATTTTAGTGATCATATGCTTACTTACATTATGAAAGATAATACACCCAATGCTAGTATGCCAGTTTATAGAACAATCAGAAACAAAAAAAAATTTGATCCAAAAAAATTTAACATGGAACTTAAATACTGTAACTGGTCAAAATTGAAATCCCTTCCCCTAGATGAGGCAGTCTCACACTTTAATGAAAGGGTATCTAGAATCAAAACTCACATAGCACCCTGGTTAACCACAGAAACCAAAACCAAAATAATTAATAGGGACAAAGCATGGAACAAGTGGCGTACTACCAAGTTACCACTAGACCGGGTCATCTTCCAGCAAATAAGAAATGAAACTAAAAAGGCCACCACTCAAGATAAGAAAAATTACTTTCACCACCTACAAAACAAAAACCAAAAGAACCCTCAAAAATTCTGGGCAGGACTGAACAAACTTCTCCAACCAGGAAAATCCACCACTCCTACCCCAGAAACTCTATCTGATAAGAACCCAGAAGAAGTAGCTAACAACTTTAATACCTTCTTCACCGAAACCATTCAATTACTAGCTAACCAGCTACCTGCTCCCTCTACCACTCCAAACAATATGACACCCAACTCTCCACTATCCTTTAACCTCCAACCCATATCCACCGCCTTCATCCGATCCCGATTGAAAAAACTAAAGCCAACTACCCTCTCAGCTGATCTTCTACCAGCAGAATACCTGCAAATTGCTGCAGATGTCATAGCCTACCCCATTTTAATCTTAATTAACAGAACCATTACTGAGTCCACTATCCCAGCAATCTGGAAAATATCTTACGTCATACCTCTTCATAAAGGAGGAACATCCACCGAACTCTCTAGCTATAGACCAATAGCCATATTATCACCACTTGCCAAAATTATGGAAAAGTGTGTGCATAACCAACTCATGTCCTATCTCATCCAAAACAAGCTACTAGCTGACTGTCAGCATGGATTTAGACCCCACCATAGCACGACTACTGCCCTCCTCTCTTTCACCGAAAAAA
Source organism: Protopterus annectens (assembly GCF_019279795.1). Classification (NCBI taxonomy): domain Eukaryota; kingdom Metazoa; phylum Chordata; order Ceratodontiformes; family Protopteridae; genus Protopterus; species Protopterus annectens. The sequence continues at coordinate 643,538,515 of NC_056748.1, read as the reverse complement.
TTAACCATAACCGGAATAACAAAAATATTTCCTCGGCTCTCTTTCTAGATATGTCGAAAGCTTTCGACATGGTAAACCACCAGCTACTTCTCAAAACCTTAGTAACCTTACATCTAGACACCCAAGTCCTAAACTGGTTTCAGGCCTACCTCATAGGCAGACAACAGGCAGTTATGTGGCAGAACAAACTCTCCTGCCTACTACCGAACAGTATAGGCATACCTCAAGGGTCCATATTAGGACCTCTTCTGTTCTCAATATTCATAAACGACCTCCATTCAGTTATCCCCGAAGCCACCTGTATCCAATATGCAGATGACTCAACTCCCTTCTGTTCTAATCCCATCCTTGATAACCTTCTAGCAACTACCCAACACTGCTTTACCAAAGTTGAAAATTGGCTAACTGACCATCAACTCATCTTAAACCCAAAAAAAACCCAACTACTTCTCTTCCACCCAACCAACCCAACACCTTTCACACATTTTACCATTCAATCCAACAATGGTACCATTATCTCTCCTACTACCAACGCTAAACTATTAGGAGTAAACATCGACAATAAACTACGATTTGACACCCACATCAACCAAACTATTAAAATGGTAAACAAAAAACTAGGGTCTTTATATAGGTTAAAAACCTTCCTAACTCCAGCCGCTAGGCTAGCTACTGCCCGCTCGCACCTCCTATCCACCCTACTATACGCCTACCCAATCCTTACGAACCTCAACAAGTCTGACCTCAATTGTCTCTCCACTTCTTATAACCACATTGCTAGATTCATCACTGCCCTACCCTATAGAACACACCACTGCATTAGCCTGAAAAAACTTGACTGGCTAGAACTCCCTAATCTTTTACTGGAATACCAACTCATAGAAGCCTTTAAACTCCTGAAACATCCAGAGAACACCCCTGCACTAAAGAACATACTAACCCCTTACTCCAACCTAAGTTCTCTTTGCTCATCTAACAAACTCTTAATACAAACTAGCAAGTCTTATAACCTAGGCGGAGATTCACTGTACTCCAATATGATTGGCAAGGTATGGAATTCTCTTCCCAATAATCTAACATCTTTACCCTCACTAGTTCTATTCAAAAAAGAACTAAAAATCCACTATAAATCACATTGGCTCTGTCCTTGTACAAACCCTGACTAACATTCCCACGAGCAATTCTACATACAAGTAGGCAATTATTGTCTTATTCAACTAAGTGTGAATTAACCTGAATGTAATGAAATGTAACCAATTGAAACTTCTATTGTAATATCTTCTCTCTCTCTTAATACAATGTAATTTGTCTTTATGTAATATCTTCTCTCTCTTAATACAATGTAATTTGTCTTTATGTCTTTTGTAACAATATATCAATGTTTAAACCTGTTGGAGCTTTTCTCCCCGGGACTCCGCTGAAAATGAACATGTATCCAGTCGGACTATCCCGGTCAACAAATGTAAAATAAATAAATAAATAAATAAATCTTTGGCTTCTCCTGTCTGACCTTTAGGAGTACCTTGAGAAGGATAGGCAGTGGGGGAAAGGCATATACTGATAGGTTTTTCCAGCTGAAAGATAGGGCGTCCACTTTCCATGCTTGTCTGTGATAAGTCCTTGTGCAGAATCTTTTTAGTTGATAGTTGTGAGGGGATGCAAATAGATCTATGTCCGGGCATCCCCATTTCCTTGTTATCATGCTGAAAACTTGTGGATCCAGCTGCCACTCGTGGGGATCCATGAGGTTTCTGCTTATTTCGTCTGCCAGAGTATTTTTCCTTCCTGGCAGGAATTGTGCCTGCAGATGTACTTGGTAAGTCAATGCTGTGTCCCACAAAGTCATGGCTAGTCTGCAAAGGGGGTAGGAATGTGTGCCCCCCTGCTTGTTTATATACCACATGACCATGGTGTTGTCTGTCTTTATCAGTAGTTGTCCCGGATGAAGTAGGTCCTTGAAGGCTGTCAGGGCATTTTGAACAGCTAGCATCTCTTTTTGATTGATATGTAGATGCATTTGGTTTGTGGACCATATGCCCTGAATGCATTTTCCTGCCATGTGGGCCCCCAGGCATAATCTGATGCATCCGTTGTTAGTGTCTGTCTGGCTGGGGGTAATGTGAATGGCTGTCCCTTGTTTTGGTGACAAGCCTTTGCCCACTATCAAAACTCCTGTTGCAGGCAGGGAATGAGAGTAATCATTGTTTCCAGGCTGTGGCAATGTTAAGTCTAAACACTTTTTAGGTACCATTGAAGTTTCCTCATATGCAGTCTTGCATATGGAATTAGAAGGATGCAGGATGCCATGAAGCCCAAAGCCTGCAGAATTTTTCTTGCAGATAACTGGGCCTTTGTTGCCAACATTTTGAAAACAGGTAGTCAGTTGTCCTTGTTTGTCTGGCGTGAGATAAGCCATTTGGGCAGTTGTATTTAAGCTTGCACCCAGGAATATTATCTCTTGAGAGGGTACTAGTTTTGATTTCTTTTCATTGACTGTGTACCCTAGGCATGTTAGAAGTCTTTTCACAAATGTCAGATGCTGTAGAAGAATGTCCTTGTTCTCTGCTTGAATTAGACAGTCGTCCAAGTAAGGATATATTTGTATTCCTCTTTGTCTGCAAAATGTAATTACTGGTGCCAGGCACTTTGTAAAGACCCTGGGTGCAGTAGATAAGCCAAAGGGCAGTGCAGAGAATTGGTAATGCATTGAGCCAGCCTTGAATCTGAGGTATTTTCTGCATAATTGTCAGATTGGGACATGCAGGTATGCCTCTTTTAGGTCTAGAGTTACAAGCCAAGCGTTCTTGCCCAGCATGGGCAGAAGCTGCTGCAAAGTCAACATCTTGAATTTTGGTATGTCCAGGAATGTGTTCAGAATAGATAGGTCCAGTATTGGTCTCCAGGCCTTGGCCTTTCTGGGTACCAAGAACAGTCTTGAGTAAAATCCTTGTTCCTGCTCTTGCTCTGGTTCTTGTTGAATGGCCCCCATGTCCATGAGGGATGAGACTTGATTTTGTGCCTCTACCCATTGATTTTTTGGCAGATCTGGCCAGCTATTTGCCTTTGGCAAGGTATGGAAATGGAACTTGTAGCCTTGTGACACGATATTTAGAACCCACTTGTCCTGGGTTATAATGTGTCAGTTTTGAGAAAAAAGTGCTAATTTTCCCCCTAAGGGTGCTGCCAGGAGATAAGTGCTTGGTGCAGGCAGGGGGGTGTCATTGGGACTGTTTCCTGTATGGTTGTGATTTGTCTTCTCTAACTTTGGAGGTAGAAGCACCCCATTGCTTTGACCTGTATGAACCTTGCGACTGGGTTCTGCCTCTAGGGCATCTGGATCTGTCCCTTTGAGGTCTGTTTGACACAGGAAAGGACCAATTCTTTGTAGGCCAATGTTTACTAAACCTAGGTGGCTGTACTTGTAAAAAATCTTTGACAGTTTGCATAGATTTAGCTTTGTCCTCCATTTTCTTTAACACCTCTTCTGCCTTAACACCAAACAAAGTATCATGCTGTAAAGGTGCATCTAATAATTTAACTTTGACATGATCTGGCATATTTTGTTCCTTTGACCAAGCATGCCTCCTAATTACAGGACCCATAAGTGTGGCCCTGCAGGAGGCCTCCAAAGAATCAAAACCACATTGCAAAGTATGCTTTCCAACTTGTTCAGCTGCATGCAATAAATCCTGCATTTCCTTGTTTTCTGCACATTCAGAGTTTAATAACTTTTTCTGTTTAAGCAATGCCATAACATGTGGCTGATATTTGAGCATATGAAACTGACAGTTTAAGGCCCTTATAGACAAGGGAGCAGATGTGTAAACCTTTTTTCCCCATCTATCCAGTGCCCTAGAATCTCTGTCAGAGGGGGTAGGGTTTTTTTGCAGTGGAAGCCTTAACTCCTTTGGAACCTTGTGAAATAGTTTCTGGGTCTGCAGCAGGGTTTGTAAAAAGAAATTTATGAGAGTCAGGAACCCTGTAATATCTGTCAGGCTTAACAGGAGCTGGAGGTAAGGTATCAGGGGTAAGACTAGACTCCGAAAATACATCATCTACAATGTCTAACACAGGTGGAATGGCTAATGGCCTCTGTTGAGGTAATAAAAGGAAATCCCTGAGCCTCTTTTTAGATTCTGAAAAATATTGGCTCTCCCAGTGGAAATGCTCCCTCATGGTATGCAAGGTTTCCCCAAAAGAATAGTCCTCTGGAGGAGAAGCTGAAGGTATAGATTCTTCAGCATCATAATCCTCATAGGGGGAAGAGAATATTCCTGATCAGAAAAGGAATCAGAAGAAATAGAAACCTGATCTGAAGATTCATAGTCAGTCTCTTGCCTAGGCCTCTTATCAGGAGAGGGATGGGAACCCCTGATCAAGGTAATCAAGTCTTTGGCCATTTTGAGCATCTGTTTTTTGGGCATAGAGGCCTGTCCACATGGCTCTTGAGTTTGTTTCTTTGCTTTCGAAGGTGTTTTAGCCTTTGCCTTTGAAGCTAAAGTTGGTTTAATGTAGAGATGTTTAGGTCTGAATACACCCTCAGAAGCTGGTGCCTGCTCAGCAGCTCCAGACCCATCTGAAGGAATAGTATCCGAGGCTCCAATACCTTGAGCTTCCAGCGGCATGGCCAACTCCACATGGGAGTCGGTTGCGGCCTGGGATTCTAAAGTAGCGGGTGTCAGGGGTTGCAAAAGCACCTCACTGAGAACCGGTGAACCAGCGACTGGCTTAGGAGAAGCTTCGTCGTCGGTTTTGGGCCTCCGTTGTCTATCTCTCTCCTTTTCTTTGTGTTTTTTGTGAACTCCAGTAGTCGGATGGCTATCCGATGACATTTCTGGATAATTAAACCGGCGTCCAAAATAGTTTAAGGCAAAATCATACCGACGCTTAATAGTGCATTGTTTAAATCTAGCACAAAACCGACAACCAGAAACGTTGTGATCAGGGCCTAGGCAAGGAATACATTAAGAATGAAAGTCCTTATGAGGTATTTGCTTTCCACAAAAAATACACGGTGGTGGTGCTGCAGTAGTGTTGTCACCTCACAGTAAGACATTGTCCTGTTCGATTCTCAGCTAGAGCGTCTTCTGTGTGGAGACATGCGTGAATGGGCATACCTTTGTTGAAGGTTGTGCATCAGGGCCGGAAACTCGGCACGTAAAAATCTACTGCCAACTCATTAGCGGACCAGAGTTCCACTGTGGTAACCCCTAACTGGGAAAAGCCAAAAGACACAACAACAACTTTTTCTGACATCAGTCTGGAGAAAGAAAAAAGGTTCCCCAATGGGGTACTTAGCTTTATTGAAGACTTTTGATCTGAAACTCGAACAAGAAAATCTCAGGAGTCAGCCGACCGGCACTTGCGAACTGCTTCTGCTTCGGGCACCATGCAGCAAGAAAGACTAAAGAAAATGGCTTTGGCTGCTTCTTTTATACCCCTGATGACCTGACGTCAGGGAATGGGCGACAGCAGCTGATGCAGGACCCAGGACTTTGGAATTCAGGCCGACTGAGGGCAACCTGCCAGCAGGATTACCCAAATGTAATGACTGCAACAGTGAAACATGAAGAACATCAATTGTGATACTCAGATTAGTGAGACTACAAATAAGAATGGAGGAATATATACTAAGTCCATGGTTGTGAACACTCCCCTGTAGCACAGAAGTATGAATTCCTTATTATATCCCAGATGATTTTTGTTTGATTAGTGGCATGAGCACTGGAAGGGAGGATGGAAATTAGTGGCAGCTGCCATCTCACCCATCCTGCGGGGGGGGGGGGGTTGACTGTAGCAAACCACCTATGTTACATCTACTAGGAGCACTGAGTGATATGGGCCTAGCAAATACATACTTTTACAAGCAGCATTAGTTTTCATATACCATTCCAGGGACTAGTGTGTCTCCACACACAAGCTTTACTGAGAAGATGGCCAGAATTTTGGAGTTCAAAGGAGCCACTGAGGGGGAAGTACTTCCAGCGGTAGATTGCTTCACAGGACCCACTGGCTGGTCTGCTGCCTACTAACCAACTCTCACTGCTGGGAAATGAATGGTCCATTAAGCTCTACTGACAGAAAAGCATGAGATGTAGGCTTTTTACATTGACTGGGAATTTCTGGCTCCTGTCCCATGTAACAAATGGCTGCACAGGGTACAGGTACTGGAGCCGTTAGGTAAGGTTCTGTGTAGGTGGAGCTAGGGGTAGGAGGGATTAAATAAAAAAATGTTCATGTTTTACCATCATGGAATATTCTCTCTTTTCTTAGGTACAGCAATCTCAGACTTAGCATATATCAGAAGTAGTTGGGGTATGTCAGACACACCCCATTAAATGGTTTTGCCCATCTTGTACAAATGCTTGAGAGATACAGAAGTGAATTTTGGAATTTGCTTTATTTTTGTTTGAATTGCAATTTATTTTTTGAAGTGTTGGGACTTTTATTATCAGGTCTGTCACTTCTGAGAAGGAGGCATCTCTCCTTGAGCAGTTAGGAATACCCACCCATATCCATCCTGCAGGTGAGCCATTATTCCATCAGTAGTGTTGTTGGGATACTCTGTAAGACAGGTAAGTATATATTCATAAACCACTTCTTCAATATGTTCTTTCATGATTTACAGAAGGATGCCCACTTGATGTGAAGGAATGAACTGACAGACATAAGGGATAAGCACATTTATATAGCTAACACCTAGCATTGTAGCATTCATCAGTCAGATACACACAGATATTCATGAATATGGGATTTTGTTCAAGAAAATCGCTGAATTCCAATCAGTGAACTAATGTTCAAACCAATGACCCACAGCTCTCATATTAAGTAAAAAATTATCTGTTGTTTCCATTTACTTGAAATAAAAAAAAACAGTAAGCAATGAACGAGTCCTATAGTATGTATATACCAAATATAGTGAAAGGACTGCCTATGTATGGATTACACTAAATAAATATCAAAGGATACATATGGGGAACTGTACGTTAATTATTTGCTATGGTGCTGTGTATAGATGAAATGCATCTGTGATAAAAGGATAGCACCAGAAAATGTAACCTCATTCTCTATTGGTTTGTTTAATGATTTCATAAAATAACTGTAAGGAGAAAATCTAGTTTTATGGTATACTTTAGAGCATTTTCTAAGGAATCCTTTGTACAAAAAGTAAATGGAATTGTTTTAAAACATTAGTCCATTCCATTTCTACTTTCAAACAAAATGTTTAGAGTGTAATGAGTGCCACATATGTAAAATGTTCAAAAGTGTGGGTCAGTTTCATAAACTAACTTTATTCTTTTGTGGTATGGAAACTAAAATATTGAGTTACCATTTTGGAGTATTAGATGTTTTTCTTTTCTTTTGGCTAGTCTTCCTAATAGTAACAACAGTGCCTTTTGTATTATGAAGGATATTATACATGTTAAAGTCATTTCAAAGGGTAAACTAAATGTTATTGCTTCCAAGTGTTTTTGGAAATAAACATCTACTGAGAGAGAGGGGGGGGCAGAGACAGACAGAGAGAGAGAGAGGGAGCAACCTGGGATGTCTTTTCCTGTGGGCGACAGAAATACATTTCTGCATATTGGGTCACTTCCAAGATCTGAAATGATATTTGTGAAATTTAGAAATGCATAACTTTACAGGCAGAACTAGACAATGGCACATGTAGAACAAGGATACTCAGCAAGATACAGAACAAAGGAAGTTATATACAAATTTGGGAATGCACACTATTATACGTAGAACTGAAAATGGTTATAAACAACCCAGAAAATTTTAAATCTGCAAATGGAACTGGGGAAGTACATTACTATATACAAAATTTGGAAACATTACATAAATAATCGAGAAACACAGTTTGCAGTAAAAGAAATGCCATGTACTGAACTATTGAAAGTATGTTATTAAATATGGAACTGAGAAGTGTTATGAGCAAAAATTGTAAATGCTCATCTAAATGAGGAAATAGGCAGTTGACCCAGAGATTAAGGTTGTGAACTGTAGTTCCTGTAGTAAAGGGGTTGATTCTTTCAGTCCTCATTTTTCTGCAGTGAAAACATTTTTTGTACTTTTTTTAACACTTTAATAAGCTATATTTCCTAGTACTTCTTCAGATATGAAATACAAACCAACATAATGAGATCATATGTACAACTAAGGACAGTTAATGACACAGTTAATGTCATAACTGAACTTAAATGGCTAAATACATGTTAAAAGAATAATTTCTGTCTGGCAGTTGGCTTAGAGGATTACCTAGTCATTTCCTGTGGTCCAGTGGTGCAAGGTTGGATTCTGTCAGCCTCCATTGCCTAACTGTGTGACTCACCTAACCAGATACCACTACCAGGCTCAGTGTGAAAAGGCCCATGGAAATCACTGCTCTGCTCTGGAAATCAAATACAAATAAATAAATAAACAAATAAACAAACTTAATAGAAATTGCTTATTTCAAGCATGAAGCCTTATCAGCCTACAACAAAATTCACAGATGTTCTCTTTTTTTCGTGCTTTTATTTAAATAAATTATACAGTGACAGCGGTGAGGTCTGCGGTGGGAGTAATGGATGTGTTTAAGGTGGAGGTGGGATTACATCAAGGATCAGCTCTGACCCCTTTCTTATTTGCAATGGTGATGGACAGGTTGACAGACGAGATCAGACAGGAGTCCCAGTGGACTATGATGTTTGCAGATGACATTGTGATCTGTAGTGAGAGTAGGGAACAGCTGGAGGAGACCCTGGAGAGGTGGAGATATGCTCTAGAGAGAAGAGGAATGAAGGTCAGCAAGACTAAGACAGAATATATGTGTGTGAATGAGAGGGAGGATAGAGGAATGGTGAGGATGCAGGGAGTAGAGGTGGCGAAGGTGGATGAGTTTAAGTACTTGGGATCAACAGTTCAGAGTAATGGTGAGTGTGGAAGAGAGGTGAAGAAGAGAGTACAGGCAGGATGGAGTGGGTGGAGAAGAGTGTCAGGAGTGATTTGTGACAGACGAGTACCAGTAAGAGTGAAAGGGAAGGTCTACAAGAGGGTAGTGAGACCAGCTATGTTATATGAGTTGGAGACAGTGGCATTGACAAAAAGGCAGGAGTCAGAGATTGACGTGGCAGAGATGAAGATGTTAAGATTTGCACTGGGTGTGACGAGGATGGACAGGATTAGGAATAAGTATATTAGAGGGTCAGCCCAGGTTGGAGGGTTTGGAAACAAAGCCAGAGAGGCAAGATTACATTAGTTTGGACATGTGCTGAGGAGGGTTGCAGAGTATATTGGGAAAAAGATGCTAAGGATGAAACTGCCAGGTAACCGGAAAAGAGGGAGGCTTAATATAAGGTTTATTGATGTGGTGAGAGAGGACATGCAGGTGGTTAGTGTGACAAAGCAAGATGCAGAGGACAGAAAGAAATGGAAACAGTTGATCTGCTGTGGCGACCCCTAACGGGAGCAGCCGAAAGAAGAAGAAGAAGATACAGAGAAATTTTTCAACCTGTCCTGCATTCCACAAATGTATGTTTACCACTATCTATGCAAAATTCAATACACTTTCATAAGTCAGCCTTTCAAAAGTAAGGTTATGGTGAAAATTTTCTAGGTGAAATATTCCACACCCAGATTACAAATAAATACTACAAACCAACAATTCTGTATCATGTTATTGCTCCCCCAATAGATCACCGCAAAAGCATGATCACATTGATAGTAAATTTATAGCCATCCTGCAACAAAAAGTAATTTTCTATTCTGTGAGTTAAATTATTGCTTTATAGATTGGGAAAATATGCCTTAGCCAAAACTGGGTGCAACATAGTAGATATTATCTCTCCCCCATGTTTTTAAAGACATGATTAACACACATTTATTTATTAATTTATTTTTACTTATTTATTTTTGTCATTTGCTTCATGGAGTCTACATATGCACACTGATAAAAGTTTCAGCCAATCACCTCTGTTCTAGTGATATTAAAGGCATTGCAAATGAGCTGACGTGAGTAGAGCAGGCTTGTGTTTACATGCCTTTGTGAGATTAATCAATTTAGTGAGTTAGTGACTTTGTGAGTTTGTGAGCCAAAAGGTACTGTTTTTGATGACTGCATACTTGGTTTGCCTCCGTATTGTACTTTTATTTCATTCATCATATCCTGACAAGAACCATTAAGTAATAATATTATATTAAGGTCAGTTGCCTTTTAGTTTATAGTCTAAATTGTCTTATACTCATATAAAATGTATTAGGTGGGTGTAGTTGTTACTGAACCAATTACCTTCATACTTTTTATATGTTGAATCTTGTTGTAATAGGTGCATTATTAGGGTAACTATCCATACATTTTTTTGTGCAAGTAGGCTGCCATAAACTACTTATATACACTATACTATTAAGAAAAAGATTTTGTAAAACTCTGGAAAGAAAATTTGTGTTACATATATCATAGTCACTTGGTCCTTGAAACATGAAAAACTTAAGTTGCAGAAATTGTTGAGCATGATTTTAATGGTCCTTGTAATAAATGGTCAAATACAAATCTAGTATCATGCATGAAGTTAATTCTAGCAAAAATGGAGGGAGAGTAATTCTAACATAACATAATGCATGAAGCTAATCTGGAGATGGTAGCCCTTCCAATCTAACATTGTAAAGTATTATATAGTCAATGCAATCATCTGTTACATGCCAAACTGGTTGGGAATGTAATGGAAATGAACACTACATTAACACCTTTCAAAATCAGCACAGTTACTGATAACTCTAGCACTAATATTTCACCTGTAGACACTCCTGCCCTAGGGAAGATGACGCAATCACAGATAAAGAAAAAAAGTGTGAAAGACAGCAAGATAGTTTACCTAATTATAAACAATTAGGCCAAAGAAAAGGAAAGAAAAGACATGCTAGTGCATTGGGAAACAGGAAAAAGAAACCAGGAACATGAAAGATAAATGGATTAGATTGTTCTCTCTATTTTGTAGAGTCTACAGACATCACTTGCATGCCTGACACAAGAAATCATTCAATAAATGGTAACCAGGAAACTAGTCTTACCATACATATTGACAAAAGCAATCCCATCACTATACATCAGGTGTTATACCCCAAGAATATAATAAATACACAACCTTAGGATAAAAGACAGCATTACAACTCCAACAAAACTCTAAATTCTATAAATAAAAAGTTGAAAAGGAGAGCCTTAGGAGGTGTGACACTAAGATCATTAATGGGCATGTCAAATGTAACAACGTATGAAGTTACTCATTATTCTTTGGATGTGTTGCCATCTGAAAAAATATTTGTACCCTATGATAATGTGTTACCAACTTACGAAATTCTCACTCTAATATAAACACCAGTAATGTGTCTATGATTTCTGATAAACTGATATTGAGTGACACAATGTTAGTTAGACAAAAGATCAGTACTATCCAGAAGTCCAAAATTACTGTTTCTTCCGTTTCTGGTTTTAAGTTAACCAATGTATCTGACCTACTTGGAAAGTTAGGTATGGGTAAACACAGATATAAATCCTGTCCTCTTGACTATGGCACTAATGATTCCACTTTAAATCACACGAAAAATGTTTTACTTGAGGCCTTAGAAATTTTGGAATCTAATAATATTGAAGTAGTCTCATCTGAGGTAATGCCATTTAATTGCAGAATGAGTATCAATACACAGGAGTTTTCCTCTTTAATAATTGGCTAAGACAATTTTGCAGTGCTTGCCCACTCCCAATAATAACAAACCGGGAAGAATTAATATATGATGAATGCACATATGGCCTTGACAGAATGCATTTAACTCATTAAGGAGCTGAATGCATTTTACAGCATCATTGTTACACTCTTAAAGTTTCTTAAAACCAACAATTTCTCACTTTCATACCTCACTGGACACACACTAGATGTAATAACGCTATAATAATTTATTTTTTATAATGCCAGAAATATAGGAAATTAACACCTAGAATTAGGCTACATTTTAGATAAAGACAATATTGACATTGCAGACATCACTGAAAGCTGGGACTACTCTGATCATGTTTGCCCAGAGTAGAATAAAATTGAATGCCTTAGATCAACTAAAATGTATGGTGGTGATTTATTAATAATACATGAAAATTTCTCAAACATCATTATTTCAAGAACTAATGAGTTTGAAACACTTGTGGCGAATATTCAGCTAGGTTCCTGCAGGAACTTCATGAGGGCTATTTGCACATACAGGAAACCATCTATGGATTCAAGTACTAAAAATGCATATCAAAAATATATCAAAACATTCTTTCAACATACTCAGATAGTCATAGTGAATGATTTAAACTACTCTTCTGTTGACAGGAATACATGCGCATCAAGACATAAAATAGAACAATATTTCTTAGCTATTCTGTTTCCTTATAACTTAATTCAGTAAAAACTAAAAGGAAAAAAAAAACAGCCAAGCTAGTTTTTCCACTGTGTGATTCCTTAAAACCTCTTTTTAGAAGTAACATGGGATATATACAAATAACCCCTTAAGGACATCAGGTGTTTCAGCTATATAGCAGTTCTAAATGCCCATGACTTTTTTTCCTTTTAAGTCTCTTATGGACAAATTCTGGCCAATAAAATCAAACCCCATTAGCTGTGGACATGCATGATTCAGCCTTTTTATGGCCTCATCAGCACAGCATAAGTTTAGCTAACATTTAGAAACACAGGGTTGTCATACGCAGCTGATGTCAATAACCATTACGGTGTCTGCAAAATATCCCAATTAACAAATTAAAACAATGAGTAACAAGGTCACACAGAAAAACTAATCAGTAACAACTAAAATAATACCCAGTCAAGCTAGATTTTCCACTGTGTGATTCCTTAGAACCTCTTGTATTAGAGGTAACAATGGATATATGCAAATGACACATTAAGGACTTAATTCATGTTGTTAATAACCCTGTGAGGGGTAAAAATATTTTTGATATCGTTCCAATTGTACAGCAAAAATAAACAGCCTAATTATTGGTATTCTTTTAAGCAATTCTGATCATCTGTCTTAAGTTTTGAAATCTTAGTAGGTTCACAATGTATCCATCAGTTAGGGAAAACATAATTTTAATGCAATTTACTATACAGAGCTTGAAAATACAAGTAGTAAGGACAATTGATCCCAGGAGTTAGTACTAAAACTAGATGGTGGATACTCAGTACTGAACAAATTCTTATATGGTCACTTGAAACAACAGTTGTAATACATAACTCCACCAGTTTTAACTGTCTTCGTTACTGGTTGGATGAAGTCTTAAGGAGACTATATCCATAAAGAAGTGTCCACTAAAATAATACAAGCACTCACCCTCATTTGCATCAAAGCCAAATTAAATAAAATAATAAAGAAATTGAAAATTCTCATAAATAAGAAAAAAGAAAGTATGAAAGGAAGATGACAATAGTTTCAAGTAATAAGAAATTGGGTAAACTGATACAAGTGTTATAGATAAGGCATGTTTGCAAAATAATTTGACTAAATTGGGCACAGGAGAATAATATGTTGATAAATACATCAAAAACTAAGCATATGAGATTTGGGAGACATAAACTGAAAAGTGAATATTTAATACAGCACACTGTGATTGAAACTCTAGACTCATTTAAGGACCTGGGTATATGGGTAGATTCAGCTATGAGTTTTTCTAATCATATCAACCAATTGGCTAATGATAGTTATAGAACTATAGGTTGTATAAAAAGATTTATAAAGTCTGTGAAATCAAACATAATGAAGTCATTGTTTGTTAGTTACATCAGACCCAAACTTGAGTATGGAATAACAATATGGAAACCCTATAGGAAAGCAAGCATGAATAAACTGGAAAGAGTACAGTGGAAATATACCAAGGGCATCCATGGATGTGAAAATCTAAGTTATTATGAAAGACTAAAATATCTGAACTTGTACAGTGTCTCTTACAGATATTTAAGAGGAGATCTTATTCAGGTATATAGGGCATTTAGGGACAACTACCTCTGGGAATGCTTGGGGTTATCAAAAAGTACTAAAGAATCATCAGATAACTTATGTAGAAGATTCTATAGGAATGAGAAGTGTACTAATTGGTTCTCTGACAGAGTAGCTGATGCTTGAAACAGACTACCAAATTACATTAAAGCAAGTACTAGTTTAGATATTTTTTAAGAACAGCCTAGACATTTATTATGGGAACAAGTGTTTTGGTATATTGGCAAGCTAGAAGGGCATTAATGCCCTTGCTTGAAACATTTGTATGTATGTAAGTAAATAGTTCTTACATGTCTATTAACTTAAAAAGTAAAATTAACCACTTAATAACATTGCCAAGACTCAGATTCAAAACACTCTTGTACAGATCTCCAGGATTTAACCAAGATTTGATACCACTAAAGAAGCAGAAACTTTAGTTGAATCATACCATGTTTACTGATTAACACTTTAAGTGCTCTCATTCAAACACAAGTTTACATGAACTTCTTCAGAACAGAGTGTTAAATAATTAGTTAACTCCTTATCAATCATTTCAAAATCACATGACATCAGGTTTTACATGTGACCATGTAAGCCTTGCACAATCAATCTCTAGAAGAAATACATTAAAAACACATAAATACATACTGTGGAATACACAGTAAATATGAATACAATAAAGACACCCTGTCAGTTGCTAATACCCCTTCTCATCAGTTAAATCCAAAAGAATGGCAGAGGTGACTGTGCGAAGGAACACAAACCGCAATTCAAACCAAAATAGCGTACAAGAACTTTAATAACCGCTTTCATCACACGACTTCATCAGCATACACTCCATTAAAAAAGATGGTGTATTAAATACATACTCAATTAATCAATCAACATAATTATAACCAATTAAATAATAATTAATTTAAAATTTAAAACCACAGTATTCAAATTCCAAAGAAAAAAGACAAATCATTTTGTTTGTTAATAGCTAATTTGCGATATTTTAAGAAACATTTGACATTAATAGTCTCATTTAAACCAGGTACTTTATCAGAATTTAATCTGATTTACTAATCTGATTCAATAAGTGAATTATATGTCACTTGAAAATATTGATATGCTATATATAGAAATGTGACACTGCCAGCCCAGCTATCTGGAATTTTGTAAATAATCATATGTCATTTGTGAATAGTAATATGATTCATATGCTTGTCTTACAAATGTAAGAGAACTGTATGTTATGTACTGAGCTTCAAGAATGTAACCACAGTGTACCCTACTGAAAAAGAACAGGAAATGTATATAAACTATATACCGTGTATGTTTTAATAGTAGAAGCTGGAGCATATAGAGTTAACTTGCAAACCTTCAAGAAAATAAGTTAAAAATTGAATAGCTTTATGATATGCTATAAAAGACAGTTAATGCAGCAAGAAAACAGGATGGCAAGA
The DNA here is from genome assembly GCF_019279795.1 of Protopterus annectens. Lineage (NCBI taxonomy): Eukaryota > Metazoa > Chordata > Ceratodontiformes > Protopteridae > Protopterus > Protopterus annectens. Next base: position 643,523,081 of record NC_056748.1, on the reverse strand, counting down.
GCTAGAAGTTTCTTTCTATTGTCTTGGAAAGAAGTAATTACTAGGTTTAAAATGTAAAAGTATTTAATTGTTCTATGACTTCCAAGTTCTGCAAACTTCTGAGAGATATGTACTTCTCACATAGAGATGTTAAAAATTATGTTAGTTTCCGTTAGCCTGGGAACTAAAGACAGGTGACAAATAGTGATGTAATCCAGGCTAACCCAGCAGTAAAATGTGATATTGATTTAAGAACTCTCAGCGAGAGAGAGACTGGCATTTTGTATCTTGCCTTGGACCTAGAAACATTCATTCAGCACTTCTGCCTGTGTGTTGCTCTGTAAGTATGATTTAAGTATAGTATTTCTTTTAGAGAGAGATACGAATATAGTAAAGATTAGTTTAGCTGTTTTTTGCATTAATTTGAGACTTCCCTGCAATGCTGTTTTACAATATTTCCTGTGATTCTGAACTCTGCAGTTACTGTGTTGATTGAGTATTGTCTTGTTCTTTTATTATTTATTATTAAATATTTAAACCTTTTAATTGTGGCTGGTTTGTTTAGAGATATTTAAGCTCTTAGAGTACTTGCATATGTATTTGGTGAGACTATATAGGCCACTCCAATAGCCTTAAAAGTCTTGGTCACACTTACCTTTTGGATAATAGTAACATTACACAGTAAGACTGGGCACCCTTTGGTAAGGGCCTTAAAACAGCTGATAAGTAAGGGTGGCTGATGGCAGCTGGTTCTACCTTATAGTCTGGGCAGAAGGGGACATAGCTAGTAAACCTGTGCCAGCCTTTCCCAGGTGTGTGTGTGTGTGTGCATGTGTGTGTGTGTGTGTGTGTGTGTGTGTGTGTGTGTGTGTGTGTGTGTGTGTGTGTGTGTGTGTGTGTGTGTGTGTGTGTGTGTGTGTGTGTGTGTGTGTGTGTGTGTGTGTGTGTGTGTGTGTGTGTGTGTGTGTGTGAGTGTGTGTGTGTGTGTGTGTGTGTGTGTATATCAATCAAATCCCAAAGGATGTATGTGTCAGCTACTTGGGCATTGACATGAAGCACTGGTTGGACAGAGAGGGTGCTGGAGGTCTTAGCTTGGCCACTTGGCTGAGATCTCAACCCTTAAGGGAAATTTTACTTTACTATGTACATACTTGTCATCCTCCCATAGTGTACATTCCTCACTGTTGCCAGTGGTGAGGATTGAGGCTCCTTGATTACTGGGCCAGTGCAGAGATATCACAGTAGTACCCACATTTTCTTGTGCCTGTATAGTCTTGTCAAATTGTTCTTTTCATAACTAATTTAAATTCAAAATTATTTTTCATATTCTAACCCCCTTTTACACAAAATGTGGTTCACTGTATAGTAAATCTTGCATCTCATCATCAGTGTGAAAAATAGACCAGTTGTAGAGTTAAGAGATTTATAAGCTTCATGAGCTCACCAGTTAACACAGACATATTATGAACCACCATGTTGGTGGCAGTGTTTCTGGCTGACTCAGCTACTGTAGTACTAGGCTTGACTACTATGCATAGCTCTCAATTTCTTAGCACAAAAATCTGGACAAAGTAAAAAATAATGGGGGAAACAAAGCCCCCAAAATAGGGACAAATTTCAAATATTGCTCTTATAAAGTTAGAAAATTGCCAGAATAAAAGGTCTTATGTTATCATGCATTTTTTGAGGGATATGAAGTCTGAAACTCAAGTGCCTGTCATTATTTAGTGAATCCAGTCCTCACTGATTTGCCACAAAAATCCTGAAAACTACAAATTTTATGAGGAGCAGACCAAAAATATGAGGCATAAATCTGGCCATTCTGTGAAAATCTTGTTAGCTGCAAGGTATGCTACTATGGTGTATAAACACTTTTAACATTTGTTACTGCTATCAGTTCACCTATTTGAAGAGAGATTTAGTTTAAATATTTATAATTTTAATGACATGTAGTATAGGTATTATAAATTAACTGATACATCTGCATTATTATTATTAACATGGCTTCAACTGATGAGAATGGATGTTACTGACTGATAGGCTATAGTGTATTATTTGTATTTAATGTGTATTTCACACTATTTATATATTTTTAAATGTCTTTCTTATATGGATTGACTGTGCAAGCCTTGATGGTCATGATTTTGAGATGTTTTATAAGGAGTTAGCTAACTGGGTATCACTTTGTTCAGAAAAAGTCCATGTTAACTTGTGGTTGGATGAAAGTGCTTAACAATGTGTTAGTCAATTAACAAGGTGTGATTCAACTAAACTTTCTGCTTCTTTCATGGTGTAGAATCTCTGTTATATCCTGGAGATATGCACAGGAATACTTCAAATTCCACTTAATGACATCTTTGAGATCTAATGAAAAAAATGTAATACTTATTTTTCTCAATCATTTAATAACAACACACCTTGAAATACCTATTGAACCTTTATGTACTCCTGTTCATTTATACTTTATGATCTAGTTGTAAATGTACTTAAAACACTGGCAGTAACTTATCCATGGGAACAGACAACATCCCAGATACTCCAGTGACAAAGGCTCATTTTGTAATTAATAGTATACCACATAAAATATTTAACAAGCTGCTAACTAATTCTCAGGTTCCATTGTTTTGGGAAAAAATCTATCATCCTACCAATTTTTCAAAAAGGTATTAAGTGAGATGTGGCTAATTATAGACTAGCTATTCTTACTTCAACAATTTGTAAATACTCTGAGTAACATCTGCTGAGCTTACATTCTGACAATATGAATCACAAATTCAACACTGACTTAAAGCAGCACAGATTTAGTGCAGAGAGTTCTACAATATTAAATCTAATTGAAATCAGTGATCAAGTTACTATTGTTCTTGATTACGGTTTGAAAGTTTGTGTTATTTTCTTAGATTTAGTCAAAGCTTTTGATAGTCTACCCCACAAATCTAACATACGAAAAGTAGCTTGGCACACAATCCACCAGTAAATACTGAAAACAAACATCCAATGCAGTCAGCAATAAAGCAGGAAGAACCTCAAATAATACAGTGCACCACACATTTATTAATAAAATAAGTTAAGTGCCTTTGTCCGTTCTAATTAACACTTGGACTTCATCAGAACTTCCCCACAAATCTATTGATAATGCTTTAAAATCTTACAGATCTTAGTGAATTGCATGAACAGTTTGTTTTCTGGTAAAACTCAGTGTATTTCTACTTAAGGTACCAGCTTTAAATACTCGCCTGTGTCTGAAGGCATTCTACAAGGCTCAGTCCTGGAGACATTTCTGTTTAATTTGGTTTTCTCAACTAACAAAAATTATTAAGAAATTAACATGTTTGTGGAAGAGTTCTCAGCATGGGCAATAGTAACAGGGTTAAATGGTAGTACAAAAAAATGCTGGGTGCTATATTTGGGGAATCCTACCATAAAGTGTTCATTTAAACTGACTGGCTCTATATTATATGAGGTAAATGAATAGAAAGATCTTGGAATTTTGACTGCATCTGAATCATGTGAACAGCCTAAGGGAAAGGTTCTTTTTCATTTAAGACTCTTACGTAAATTGATTTCCTTAAAGGATGATCACAGTTTAGCGTGTCTTTATAAAACTTATTTGCATCCTGTTCCTGAATTTAATATCACCGTTTGCATATATATTAGGGCACAGTTATTTAAGATAGAAATGTTCAAAGAAAATTTACCAAACATGTACCTTTAGTGAGAAATCTGAATTATCCTGATTGATGCAAGACTTTAAAACTACTTTCCATGTGCTATAGATATTGTAAAGGCACAGTTCAAAATGTCAACTTATTACAGGCAAATTTTGCCTTGATTCCAACAACCAGCCTTAGAGCTAACAGGTACGATAACCTATATGTTTACATCAGTAAAAAAACGAACACTTATCAAAAACAAATTTACCACTCAAGCAATAACTAGACTCTGGAATAAAATTCTTTTTGTGGTTAGACACTATGAAGTTATTTAAACTAGGGCTGAATGCCTGGTTGGGAGATAAGGTATGCAGCATGATTTTCAATGAAACAGTGTTCCTTGACAACCTTTGGGTGTGAGCACTGAATGATCAACTTATGAGATTTTTATTTATTTTATTTATTTGCCATTTGTTAACTGGGTTAGTCTGGCTGGGCAGGTGCCCATTTTCAGCAGAGACTTGAGGAGAAAACCTCCAGAATACAATGTTTACAGAAGATACAGAAACAAGTTTACAGTTGCAATAGTGTTCACAGTTAGATACCAGAATTATTTACTGTTGAATATAAAAACTGAAAAACAGATATACAATTATTTAGAGTTGCATATAAAAAATGGAAAAAATACAGACTGGAGAAGTTTGAAGATAGGCTTATATGATAAGTTCAGTGTTCTATTTAGAGGGAAAAACAAGTGAAGAGGAGTTCAGGGTTGATAGGGAGAAGAGAGAAGAAATAAAAGATTAAAGGTGAAAGGTTAGAAGGGGTTAGAGGGTATGACAGGGTTTAGTAAGCATTAAGTAGATGTAGAGAAAAAGGAAGTATATGTGGAAGGAAGGGGAAAGCAGTCTTACAATCGGGGGGGTCAAGTGGGGTCTTTACAGGGGCAGGACCATGATTTTTGCAGGTAGTCCTTTAGGACAATTTTGAAATTGGGTAAGTTCTGAAGAGATCTGATGGGGTGAGGGCGGTTATTCCAAGCAGTGGAGACTGCATGACTATATAGACTTTTACCTGTAGTTTTATTGGGTTTGGAGATTTGGAGTAGGTGTTGATCAGAGCTACGAAGTTTGCAGTTAGGGGCATAAGGGGTGATGAGAGTAATTGAGGGTGAGGCTTGGGGATGTAGCAGGATAGATTGTGTCATATGAAGTTGAGGTAGAAGGAGTTGGTTGTGGAACTCTGGCCAATTATGTTTTTGTAGAGACAGGCAGTGGTGTGAGCTGTAAGGGAGATTTGTGGCAATTTTGGCAATTTTATTATAGGTTAGTTCAAGTTTGTAATAGCTTTTTTTGGAGGTTGGTAAAAATAGGGACTGCATATAGTAATTTTGGGAGGAGGTAGGCTTGGGCAAGGGAGGTCCTAGATTCCTGGGTAAAGAATTTTTTATTTCTGTATAATAGTCCATGTTTCTGAGGGGTCTTTTTGATGCAGTTGTTGATGTGGATGTTGAATTTTACTTCATCGATGTATACACCGAGAAGTTTGGTGTGAGCCTCTGCCATAATGATTGTATTGTTTAGGGAAGAGATAGAGAAGGAGGTTTTGAGATGTTGGAGAGGTTTGGGAAAGAAAATAAGAAGTTTAGTTTTATTGGGGTTAAGTATGAGCTGTTTAGTGGTGACCTATTTTTAAACAGACATTGTGTGAGGGTATGTAGGTGAGTTAGGTTGTCTGATTTAGAGATGATTGTAGAATCATCTGCATATTAAATACATTTAGAGTGAGGACAGGATAGGGAGAGATCATTTGTGAAAATGTTGAATAGTAAGGGGCCCAGGATGGAGGCTTGAGGGACTCCAGTATGAATGGGAAGGAAAGGTGAGGTAGCAGATAACCATTTGACAGACTGGGTTCTATTAGATAGGTAGGAGGAGAACCAGATTTGGAGCAGATTGCAAGCAACAGAGGGAATGTTCATTCACTCTTCCACCCTGTAATATAATTACACTTAAAATTTCTTCCCAAATGGTTACTCCTGCCCTCAGTAAGGCCAAAAGCACCACTTCCAAGGAAATTTAAAAATAATCTAGCATACCCCCCTTACCATGGGTCTGTATTAGTTTGCCGAAGTCACTCTTCAGCGAACACACATTCAGCAACAAGTATTCAGCAAAAATCACGTATGAGATTCAATGAATACTCCCAGGGCAAAGAAATACTTGCCCTGCAGTACAATGGACCCGAATCTAGCTAAATCTAACCCACCAAACTGGGGGGGGGCTTTGCTCCCCACACCCTCCCCAACTATATATACCAAACTCCGGTATCTCACTACAGTGAAGAAAAGGGTAAAGTTGTGCTATAGGGCAAGTATTTCCTTGCCCAGGGAGTATTCAGCAAATCACAGAAGTGATTTTCGCTGAATACGGGTCGATGAATGTGTGTTCACTGAAGAATGACTTTGGCAAACTAATATAGACCACTTACCATGCCCTGCATTCTAAATGCAACATTAAAAACTGGTTATGTCCCTGGTATGTGGAAGTAGGCTGCTTTAGTCCCACCTCATAAGGCAGAGCCTTCTACTGACCCTACTAATTAACTATCAATCAGCTGTACAAGCCAATTGAACAAGGTGAATTGTGAACCATCACAAAACTTGTTCAGGCAGACACGGGAAACATCTTTCTCCATCAGCTAACCCAGTAAAACATTGTCAGTGATAGATCTTATATGCCAAATCTCATACATGTTTTAAATTAGATGAAGTTTTATCTGTACCTTCAGCTTACTTCCATTTGGTTAAAGCATCTGACACTATACTGCATAATGGAATCAAACATAAACTCAGAGACTGAATGGCAAAAGAAAGGTTTATCTGTACATGCAGCTTACTTACATCTGGTTGAAGCATCTGACACTATAGTACATAAAGGAATCAATCATAAACTCAGAGACTGAATGACAAATGAAGCTGTAATAACTTGGGTTAAGAGCTGGCTATAACACTGCATACAACAGGTAAGAACAGTACACCTCCTATCCTCATGATCTCCTGTCGCCAGTAGAAACCCTCAAAGCTCTGTACTGTGTCCATTCTACTTTGTCAGCTTTTTTAAATTTATTTATTTATTGATTTATTTATTTTGTTAAAGTGTATTAACCAGGTTAGAGGACTGGTACATGACTCCTTTCAACCTCATCTCAGGGCATAAGGCAGTACAAAACATACAACAGACAAATACAAAGCATACAATGTAAAACAAAAGCAGAGTAAATAATTTAATAACTGGTAGCATGATTTACATATTCACATCAACTACTAACAAAGACAGCAAATATCAGGTAGCCAAGGACTAACTTATAGGCATATCAGGAATAATCTTAAATGACTCTAAATAAGTAAGTGTGAATGAAATATAACTCACCAAATATGCAGACGATAGCCAGTTATGCCACCTATATTCAAATAGGACTTTAACATTGCACATTAATGGGAATCCAACACCATGTCATACAAGGATAAAGTCCTGACTATAGCCCAGGTGACCCAGGCTCAAATAATGTCTCAAGCATCTAAGGCACTGATGGGTGAAGGAAAGGGGCATGCACATCAGGCACACTCATGTTGACCTATTTCCTTGGTAGAAACCAGGGAAACAACTGTAAATGTGTCACAGAGGGTGAGGGTGCTAACATCTGCCTTTTGTAGAAGTGACGGGTAGATCAGAGCTGAATCTCTTTTCACATCTCTGCATCTGGGATAATCTGGGTTCACACAGGGTTGGAGGAAGTAGTAAAAACATTCCCTAGCAGCAGAAGGGTGCTGAACCATAGTTCATCTCCTCCTGGATGTCAAATGGATTAAACCAGGGGGAGGCTAAGGTGGATCCAGTAGACTTGGTGAATGAAGTGAGAAACCAGTGACAGTTGGTGATAAGCTGTAGGTAGCTAAAGTTGGTAAAAAATTATCCATAATTATACAGTAAAAATTACCTTCCCTTCAAGGTAAAAAATAACACAGCATTGTGAATTTAAGAAAACTCATCTGCTGACTTTGTACACTATTAATAGACAACAAGTAAAAGCTGAAAAGCAGTAACAAAAACTTTGTAGTCCTTAAAGACAATGTCCTTTCATTTCAAACCCATATAAGTCTATACCATCCTCAAGGCATATAATATCGGTCATTTGATTCTCACTGGGGTGAAGATATGTGCTACTCAGACAACTGTTCCCCTGCATACAACTCTTAATAGACTAGACAGGAAATACTGCCCCTGTTGTGTATCTTAATCACATGCCATCTAGTGCAACTTAAGAAGAAACAAATTTTCCTGAGAAAAAGAATTAAAGAACATCAAGACTTGTTTTAAACTGAGATATTAGAGTAACACTCTCTCTCTGTACTGTATCTTACTGCATTGCAAGAGGAGATTTAGGTGATGTGTAGCATATTAAAGGACTACTTACTATTTGAAACCCTTTCCTTGGAATGATGTGCTGGTCTGATGAGCACAAGAGGACATCCAACTTCAATAAAAATTAAAATAAAAAAGCACACACTGAAAAACAGCAAATATTTTCTTAGCACTTTTGTCTTAACAAAAACTTCAGAAATGAGAAAATATAAAACATACAACTTAAACCTACACTTGACTTCATCACATGATTTAAACCCACTAGAGTAAGGTTTCTCTCTGGCATGTCAATTGCTACTGCTACAGGAAATAGCCCCACTATGTTACCCTCCCCTATCCTTAATTCCTATCCACCCCAACCTACATCAGTGATACTGTATATTCGAGATAGCTCCTTTCACATATGAAACTACACAAATTGCATTTCCACAGTAACAACCTGGCAAGCAACATTTTTATTACCTCATTTTCTGACACTTGCCAATAAAAACAATCACAATGACAATTCTCAATATCTTAATACTTCATAACTTCATAGGTAGATACTAGGCTATTGGCCATAGGGCCTATATAAGCCTAGCCAAAAATGTACCCTGGCTTTCGCCACCCAAGAAAATTATTTTCCTGTGCCCCTGTCGCGCAAAGCCACAGAAGTGATCCCCGTGGTGAATTTCCTATTTCCCATCCAATCATAAAGATTTTTCTTGAAAAGTGCTAATGAGGAGCTTTGTTTGATATAGATAGGTAGTTTGTTCCAGAGTATGGGAAGTCTCTGGGACAGGAACATATCCCTCCAGCATGTTCTGTTTATTGTGGTGACAAGTTTTAGGTCCCTAGAGTGTGTAGCTCAGAGGGATTGGGATTTCTTTAAGTGGAGCATGTCCAACAGCTCTGGGTTTGACATAGCTTTGTATATTAGGCAGAGATCGCCTCTGAGTAGGAGATATGCGATGGAGTAAAACTGGAGTTTTTTTAGATGGTCTGTGCAGGGCATCTGTTTGAAGCCAGTAATCCTCTTTGTGAGGTATTTCTGTGGCTTTCCAGTTGTTGTAGATGTCTTGTGAGGTACATACTAAAAGGGGCATTGTATTCTATAATGGGTCTACTGAGTGATAAGTGAAGGGGAACAATTACCTCTTTTTTCCTGGATGAGAAACTTTTTGTGATGAGGTGTGCCACGTAGAAGGATTTCCTGACTACTGTGGCTATATGATTATCAAAGGAGAGACTACTGTCCACCTGTGTCTTAAGGTCACTTATCACACTTTCAGTGTTATGTAGACTACTGCCTATGTGGTAGTTCATGGGTACAGAGTTTTTACCAAAAGGGGTGACAATGCACTTTTTGGCATTGAGCTTGAGGCCATGGCTTTGACACCAGGCATCTGTTTCAGTGAGGCACTTTTGTAGGATGTCCACATCATTAGGAGTTTCGATTATGGCTCCTAGTTTGGAGTCATCTGCGAACTTCATTAGCCAAAGAACTTCTGTGTTAGCCTGTACTTCAGAGAAGTAGATACTAAACAGGAGAGGACCCAGGACTGAACCCTGTGGTACTTCATTTGTCACTGGTCTGTAGTTGGATTTGGAGTCTGCTACTTTCATACTGTGGGTTCTGTCAGTGAGCCAGCTGGCAACCTATCTTGTGACATAGGGAGTTATACCTAGTTTAGTGAGTTTATCTATAATTCCAGAGTGGGGGATGGTGTTGAAAGCCTTGGCGAGATCTAGATAGGCTGTGTGAACCACCTTATCCCTCATCTACGGCTTTGGTGACTGCTTCAAAGAAGTCTATCAGGTTTAGGAGACATGATCTGCCTTTTACAAACCCGAACTGAGTGAGGTCCAGAGTTTGTAAATCAACAATGTCTTTGTTTATAAGTTCCATGATGATACATTCCATGGCCTTGCAGACCAGGCTGATCAGGCTAATGGGGCAGTAGTTCCCAGGGTCCGTGGTGAATCCTCCTTTGTGGAATGGGATAACCATCAATGTGCGCCACTCAGTGGGCACAAAGCCTGAGGTGAGGCTATGACTGAACATGGTACTTAGGTGGGGTGCCAGTTCATTCTGTAGTTCATGTAGAATGCAGCCTGGAATGCTGTCAGGTCCCATGGATGCTGTGTTCTTGGCTTTGGAGAGTGTATTTTTTACCTGTGCAGCCGTCATTACAGGAACTTTGCATTCTTCCGGTATAGAGATGAGCCCTTTAGGGGTTGAGAGGGGGAACATGTTAGCACTGAGCCTATCTGCCAGGATGTTGGCAACATCAGTTGGTTCTCTATATTTAGTGCCATTGTGCTGTAACTCAGAACAGATCTGAGTGTTGCCATTGAGATTCTTGACATAGATATAGAATGCTTTGTGGTTGTCTTTAGAAACAGTGGTGATTTTGTTTTTGTAACTAGCTTTGGAGGATTTTATGAGGGATTTCAGCTTCTTACTGAGGCTGACAAGGGAGTTCCTCCAATCATGGGATTTTACTCTTTTTTGCAGCAGTTTCTTTCTTCTGTTGTAGAGTTTGTTTATGGCAGGGGAACACCAGATTGGCTTCCTTTTTTTGGAGGATAGCATCCTGATTATGTTAGGGATAGCACAATCCATTCACTCGTGTAAGTGCTTATAAAGTGGATTTGTGTAGGATTCAGCAGTCCGTCTGCATGGGTGTCATGAAGTTTGCCACTTCTGTCTTAAGAAGTATGAAGTTGGCATTGGAGAAATTTTTTACTGTGATTTCTCTAATGGGGGGGGTGGGATGTAGATGTCTAGGGTGATTAGCTTGTGGCTGGATCTGACCAATGTGGAATTGACCAGGTGTGGAAACCAGTCACCATGTTGGTAATGACCAGGTCTAGGATATTGCTGCCCCTGGTGGAGGTGTGGATAAGTTGATCCAAGGCATTGGAATTTATGAATTCCAGAAATCGTTGAGCAAAAGAGTTGGTACATGAGTAGTTTTCCCAGTTAATGGTGGGGTAGTTGAAATTGTCCATTATTAGGGTGTTACGTTGTACCCTAATATTTTCCAGTGTATCAAGTAATGAGGAGTAGAAATCATGGGGCAAGGTGGGGGATCTGTAGCAAGCTACATTTTGGATTGCCATCTTGCCCAGAGTTAGTTGCACTTGGATAATCTCAGATGCATTATGCTGAGCAACTAGCCTGGAGGTGTGGATATCCTTAATGAATATGAACATGCCTCCACCTTTAGTGTTTCGGTCCAGGTTAGGTGGCCGAAAGGTGTGGTATGAATTATAGCCTGGTAATGCAGGGTGCTGTCTGGAGCTTTGAACCAGGTCTCTGTCAATGCATAGATGTCGATGTTCTCCATTTTAAGGAGTGCCTCGACTGAGTGCATTCTGAGGTTTAGACTTCTAGCATTGACTAACATTACCCTCAGATTTTGCTTGCTTGTACCTGTTACAGTGGTGAATGTGTCATTTGAACCTTGACTGAAAAAGGCACTATAGGGGTGGCAAGAGCCTTAGCCAGTATCCAGAATCCCAAGGGCAACAGGTGCAGGATATCTCTGGCAAAGCATCATTTTCCGTCTAACTATACTTACACACATAACAACTTACCATTATAAGTACCAAAACTTGTACTTGTCTTCTTCCATCTCAAGTCCTCCACATTACATGACAGTCTTCATCTTCAGTGTTGCTCTATCTTTATTCCTATCTAGCCCCATACATTACTTTAAGTGCAAGTTGATAAACTTCAGTCTAGTCCGCTACAAACTTAACATTAAACTATAAGCAAAATACAAGTGGCTATACCCTTGTTATCATGAATCTATAACATTACTACTAAGTGATGATATCCACCCAAGCCCAGGATCAACTCACCTACTAGATTTCCTCTGTTAAATATATCACCTCATACTATTAACCTATAGGACTACACAGGTTTGGATTTCTACCAATATGTAACAGGAAACAATAATTGCAGGTGATGTAAACACTGACTGGCCCACAATAAGCTCTGACAACCCATCAAAAGGCATCCAACTTATCAATACCCCAAAAAGATGAAATAAACATATTGTAAAAGAATCTACTTTAGGCTGGATTCTTACATCCCCCCCAAAAATATATACATTCTATGGTACATTGCCAAACTCACCTTCCAGCTTATCTAATCAGGCAGAAAAGCCAAATAACGTTCAACCACCAGTTTAATAAAATAAGAAACCATATCTAAATTCCAAACCAAACCTTTGTCTCTAACTAGCATTATAACATACTAAAAAGTCTTCACCTAGGTGAAGCTGTGTCAGAATTTAACAAATACTAAATAAAGGTGCTCATTTCAAGCGAAAAAGAATCAAAACTAATCTGGCTGCATGACTCTCTAGAAATATAAAAAACATACAAATAAAGAGATAAGGTTTGGAAAGCATGGGTACAATATAAAACCTCGTTACAAAGAAATGATTAAAAAACTCCTATTATACTACACATCAAGATGAACATAATCAGAATCCTAAACTATTCTGGGCTTCAATCAATAACATTCGAAACCCAGGCAAAACCGCTCACCCAACTCCATCTACCCCACTCCAAAATGAAAGCATAGTCGCTCAATTTAACTCCAATTTTATTTGAAAAGTAGCTTCCCTATTCAGAAATACTACTACCAACAACCTACTACTTCCATCTCAAATGATCAACCAATCAATCCAGCTTATTCACATTCAGGTCAGTGCCCACTTCCTTTATCAAAAACTCACTCAAAAGCTAAAACCTAGTGTTACAGCCCCACTTAAATCTCCCTCCAGAATTTATCAAAATTACTGCAGATACAGTAGCCTAATCTATTTCTATTCTAAGGAGCTCAATGAAAAAAGAAAACTGTGCCCATCAACTCTGCAAAAGAACTTTTGTCATCTCAATACACAGGACAGTCCTTCTATGGATCTCTTCCTTCACAGGCCCATTGCAATTCTGTCAATTCTTTCAAAAATTCTTGAAAAGTGAATCCATTAAAAACATTTTTATTCTAGAACGCAACTCTTTTTTTCCAACACAACCTATTTTCACAGTACCACTACAGCTCTGCTAACTTTTATTAACCCAGTCAATTGCTGCTCTTACCAATATATTGTGAATTCTTTCCCCCACATTAATGGTATTTTTTATCACAAAGCAGACAGATATGACTGTAATACTGAGGGCACTGTCTACGCTTTAAAATGTCCTCATGGTGTTTTTTATACTGGTGAAAGCAAAAGAAAGTTTAAATTAAGACTGTAAGAGCATGTTAGATATATTAAACATAATCAGTTTGATAGTCCTGTTGCACAACATTTTAGTAGGTTTTTAGTATTTAGTAGGTTTCCTAATTCGGATCCGTCTGGTTTGAAAGCAACTATTTTGTAAATAGTGCCTTGTAAATATATTACAGAGCCACTTCTTATAAAGAAACTGCTTTATAAACAATCATTGTTTATTTTAAAGTTCAATACTTTATTCCCCGCAGGTCTAAATAATGAATGTAATTGGAAAGTTTTAATTTAATCTAATCGGTTTATTATATAATTATATAACTGTATAATTGATTTTGAATGAATTTGGGTTATATATTGTGTTTTGGCATTTGCTGTTTTACTCCTTGAAGGCTAATCTGAAGTCGAAGTGCCAGAGTGTTATTAACGTTTTTTTTTTTTTATTTTAGTGGTTCTTCTGCCTTTGTATACTGCCACAGTGGTACGGCGGTAGCGTTGTTACCTCACAGCAAGAGGTTCTCCTGTTCGATTCTCAGCTTGGCTTGGGAGTGCCTTCTGTGTGGAGTCTGCATGTCCTCTCCACGGTTGGGTAGCGTTCAAAAGACATGCGTGCGTAAATGGGCATGCCTTAGTTGAAGGTTGGGCATTGAGCTGGCACCTCAGCGTTTCGTAAAAATCTACTGCCAATCATTAGCGGACCGGAGTTCTGCTGTGGCGACCCCTTACCGGGAAAAGCCGAAAGACAAACAGCAAAAAAAAAAAGTGGTTCTTCTGCCTTTGTGTTTTTTGCTTTGGTTTGCTGCTTAGTTGAATTTTTTTTTAAATAACTACATAATATTTCAAATGTGATATTCTTTACAATGGGAATTTAAGGGAGGCTTAGTTTTGAAATGTATTATGATTGGTGGTTTTGAATCATGCGACTAACTCAAGTTATGCATTTCTGGATTTTCTTATTTCTGAATAAGTCTTTGTTAATGTGAAAGTGTTGAACTGATATTTTATTAATAAATGTTCCTTCTACTAATTGGTCTTGGTCTATGATATTTTTTCCCAAAAATCAATTTACAAAAACAAAGACTCCCCTGCCTATGTAATATTCTCAGCCCGTTGTTCTATAGCATCAAGAGGGAACTGTCAGACTGTTTGGTAACCCATAAAGTTTGGTGTGGGATCCAAAGTCTCAATCTTGTTCACCTAACTTGTGATTCTTTAAATCTTCCAGCATAAGACTACTAGAAATAAATTGCAGTATCTAAAACTTAAAGTTATTCTCTCTTCCAGTCTTTTTTCACATATTTATATAATGTATTATCATTATTAATATAAGATCATAGGAGGTTACTACGGTAATGGCCCATGGGCCCTTACAAACCTAGCCAAGTACAACCCCTGTCCCCAAGAATATCAAGGTATTAAGTAGAACTAAGTCAAAAACTACTGCCCCTGTCCAAGAGGGTTATAGGTGAAACTCCTGGAAGGAATTTGTGGTTTCTCATCCAATCATCCAAATTATCTTTAAATAGGGTCAGCAAGGGGCTCTGCTTCACCTGAATTAGAAGTTTGTTCCAGAGGAGAGGCAACCTCTGTGAGACATATCTGTCTCTCCAACAAGTTCTGTTGATGTCATATACTAGGTTTAGTTCCCTAGAGCAAGTGCATCTTATACCATTTGATTTATGAATGTGCAATATTTCCATTAGAGCAGGATCTGACATTGCTTTATATGCAAGGCAGAGGTCACCTCTGAGTAGTATAGTGACAGTGATTTTAGTCTGTCAACAGATGCTGAAGACCCTGAATTTTGTTTATAAGAAACCTTTGAGGTCTTTCTAGTTGCTACAGGTGCCTGGTAAGGTGCATACCAAAGGTAGCATTGTACTCTATTATTAGCTTGATGAGTGAGAAGTACAGGGAGGTTATAACCTCATTTGTTCTGGATGCATTGGCCTTACTTATGAGGTGGGTGATATAGAAAGCCTTTTTTACCACTGGGGAGGCATGCTGGTCAAAGGAAAGATTGCTGTCAGCCTGTGTGCCCAAATCTCTCAGTACTGACTGCATGCTTAGGGTGGTATTAAAGTGATAACCTGCAGGCACATTGACCTTGCCAAAGGGGATGATAATGCATTGTTTTACATTGAGTTTTAGCCCATGACTTTGGCACCAGTTGTTTGTCTGTGTAAGTCCCTCTTGTAGGATGTTGACATGATTTGGGGACTCAATGACTGCACCCAGTTTGCAATCATCAGCAAACGTTGTCAGCCATAGGCCTTTTGTTTTTGCCTGTACATGCTAAAAGTAGATTCCGCACAATAGGGGCAAAATCACAGATCCCTGTTGAACAGCATTGATTATGGGTCTGCTGGTGGAGGTAGAGTCACCTATTTTGACTGTGTGCATTCTACCAGTGAGCCAGTCTACAACCCACCTGACAGTATATGGGTTGATTTCTTGCTGGTTGAGTTTATCAATGATGCCTGAGTGAGGAATAGTGTCAAAGGCCTTGACCATTTCAAAGTATTCCATATTGCCTGGATTTGCCTTTGTCTAGGACTTTAGTGACTGTCTCAAAGAGGTCCACCAAGTTCAAGAGGCAGGGTCTCCCTTTAATGAGGCCAAACTGAGTCAGGTCGAGTGTTTGAGGTCTCCTGTATCTTTGTTGATAAGGCCATGATTATTCTTTCCATAGCCTTGCAGATTAGGCTTGTCAGGCTTATGGGTTTATAGTTCCCAGGGTCTGTGGATGCACCTCCTTTATGTAACAGGATGACGGTTGCTGTTTTCCATTCAGCAAGTACAAAACCAGTGCTTAGACTGCGGTTAAAAAAAGCACCCAGTGGTGCAGCTAGTTCCTGTTTTAATGCATTTAGAACACAACCTGGGATATTATCAGGTCCCATAGAGGCTGTGGTTTTGGCTTTGGAGAGAGCGTTTATTACCTGCTCCTTAGAGATAAAAGATGGAGGGCAGGTGATAAGGATGCTTTGGGGAATATTTGGTGGGGACAGGGGGGAGAAATTTTCACTGAACCTGCCAACTAGCAGGTTGGCTTTTTCTGCAGGTTCAGTATATGTGGTGCCATTAGCAAGCAGTTCTGCCCAGATCTGGGTTTTTCCTTTAAGATTTCTGACGTAGTTAAAGAAGGCCTTATGGTTATCCTTAGTGAAGGAAGCTAATTTGGATTCCTAGTTAGCTTTATAATGCCTTATGAGCTGTCTTACTTGCTTGATTAAGCCAAGGAGGGAATGCTTCAAATCCAGAGACCATTCCTTCCTGCTTTTGAACAGCAATTTCTTTCTCTTATTGTGTAACTTGTTAATGGTGGATGTCTACCAGGCAGGCTTGCTCTTTCTTGAGGATCTTGTTTTAATCCTATCAGGTACACCTGAGACAATACATTTGTGTAGATGCTTATGCAAGGCATTGGTGTAAATCCCAGTATAGGTATCCATGCCATCAGTGAAGGCAGGCGCTATGAAGCTATTAATGCCATCATGTATTAGGTTGTAATTGGCTTTGGAGAAGTTTTTTTTCTAGTTGCTGGTAATGAGGGGTCAGATGTTATTGTTACTTCTAATGAGACTGATTTATGTTCAGACTTCACTAGGGAGGGCTGCAAACATGGGGTGGTGCAACTATCACCAATGTTAGTAAGCACAAGATCCAGAATGTTTGGGCCCATTGGGGGGTGTCATTCAACTAGTCCAGAGCATTGGAGTTGATGATATCTAAGAATATGTGACCAAGTGTGTTAATACACGTATAATTTACCCAATCTATGGACAGGTAGTTAAAGTCACCCAATACCAGGGTGTTTGGTTGTATTTTGAGTGATTCAAGTAGATTCAAGTATACAGCATGGTTATCCTGGTTCATGGAGGGGGACTTATAATTGGCAATAACTTGGAGAGGGGTCTTATCTATACTCAACTTGACATGGATTAGTGCAAAGGAATTGTTTTGTTTAACCACTCTAGAGGTGTATTTGTCTTTGATGAATATTGATACTCTGCCTCCTTTAGTTCTCACACTTTCAGTTTAAGGTCTGAATGAGTGGAAGGCATTATAACCCAGTATTGCCAGGGGGCATTCCACAGCCTCAAACTAAGCCTCTGTGACTGCACAGATGTCAGCATCTTCTAAGGTGAGGGCTGCTTCCAGTGAGTACAGTTTTAGGTTTAGACTCGCGTTTAGCAGCACAACCTTGAGATTGTTTTTTGAAGATATTTTTACATTGGGAATTTTGTTGTGACATTTCCTAAATAAATCACTATGGGGAAGCAAGAGCCTCAGCCAGTAACCAAAATTCCAGAGGTGACAGATGAAGACGATCTTTACAAAGCAGCATGGTCTATTTACCATGTAATCCCAGGCTGACAGGTATTGGATTCCCTTAGAATGACACCAGAAACTAAGCCAATTTTTGAAGTCACTAATTTTTTGGCTTATGGTGGTATCATCTTAGGTGAAGAAACTGCACTCTTCTCCCTGGAAGATGTTGACATCTGTGCAGTCACAGAAACCTGGCTCATGGCTGCAGAAAGTACCCAGGCCTTGTAAGGTTACAATGCCTTCCATATTTTCAGACTGAAAACTGAAGGTGTGAGAAACAAAAGAGGTGGAGTATCTATTTGCATTAAAGATAATTACACTTCTAGACTGGTTATATAAGAAAACTCTATGGAGCTACTCCAAGTCCAAATTACCATGGGTAAGACCACCCCCTTTCAGGTCATCAACAGTTATGGGTCCCCTTCCATGAACCAAGATTCCCACACAGCCTATTTAGAACTACTTGGGACAATTAAGGTACTACCTAACATCCTAGTCATGGGTGACTTCAACTATCCTTCCATTAATTGAGAAACTTATATGAGCCCATACTCACTCGTACAAAAGTTCCAAGACTTTGTTAACTCAAATGCCCTGGAACAAATAGTGCACCACCCCACAAGAGGCTCCAGTATTCTAGACCTGGTCCTCATCAATATGAATGA
Organism: Protopterus annectens; assembly: GCF_019279795.1. Classification (NCBI taxonomy): domain Eukaryota; kingdom Metazoa; phylum Chordata; order Ceratodontiformes; family Protopteridae; genus Protopterus; species Protopterus annectens. The sequence goes on along the minus strand of NC_056748.1, from coordinate 643,504,797 downwards.
CCAATGTAATGCCTCAAGTGTGGGGCCACACTGGTTAAATCTGACCATAAATCAGTAATTTTTGATGTAGCAATAGCACCAGCACTCTCCAAAGTAGAAGTCAGGCTAAAAACTTCACCAAAGCTAACTATACCCTCCTAAGGGAAGGTATAATCAGCTTCCAAGCTCCAGTTTCCACAGATGGCATTGACAGCTATACTAAGGTATGCCGTGTACAAACATCTACACAAATGTATAGGCACAGCTGTGCCGGATAGGATTAAAGTAAGATCCTCAAGAAAAAAAAAATGGTCTGGTGGATGTCTAGCATTAATAAATTATACAATAAGCAAAAGAAGCTGCTGTCTAAAAATATAAAAGTAAAATCCCAAAACTGGAAGAGCACTTTCCTCAGCTTAAAATAATAAATAAAACAACTCATAAAATCTTCAAAGAGCAACTATGAGAAAAACTTAGCAACCATAGCCAAGAATAACCATAAGGCTTTCTTCAGCTATATCTGCAACCTAAAAAGTAGGACTAAGATGTATGCTGAACTAATTGTGGATGGGATCACACACATTGACCCTACAGAAATTGCAAACCTGGTAGCAGACAGGTTTTATGAAAATTTCACCACCCCTATCTCCCATAAGCATACCACAAACCATGTCTTCATCATCTCCTCCTCCTCCCTGCATCTCCAAAGGGCAAGTCATCAGTGCTCTCTCCAAGGCTAAGAACACAGCCTCCATGGGACCAGATGGCATTCCGGGCTGTGTTCTTGATGTTCTAAAACAAGAGCTAGCTACTCCATTAGGCACTCTATTTAACCATAGCCTGAGTACTGGCTTTTTCCCCACTGAATGGAAAACAATGACTGTTATCCCCTCCACAAGGGCAGCTTGGCAACAGACCCAGGTAACTATAGCTCCATAAGTTTAACCAGCCTCATCTGTAAGCCGGAGGAACAAATCATCATGGACTTCATAAATAAGGATATAGGTGACCTCCAAACACTGGATCTACCTCAGTTCAGTTTTGTCAAGGGCAGGTCATGCCTGCTAAACCTGGTGGACTTCTTCAAGAATGTAACCAGAGCCATAGACAATGGCAAGGCCATGCAAACAGCCTATCTTGACTTGGCCAAGGCCTTCCGTACTATCCCACATTCGGGCATCATTAACAAACTAACCCAGTTGAAAACCAACCCTTAAGTTGTCAGATGGGTTGCAAACTGGCTCACAGATCAACAACACTCAGTCAAAGTGGGTGACTTTACCTCTAGCAGCAAACCTGTCACCACTGGGGTCCCACAAGGGTCAATGCTGAGCCTCCTCATGTTTGGCATATACTTCTCAGATGTCCAGGCAAAAATGGAGGGGCTGTGGCTAACCAAGTTTGCAGATGACTGCAAATTAGGTGCTATCATTGAATCCCCTAGTGATGTTAGCATACTTCAAAAGGGCTTACACAGACCAATGATTGATGCCAAAGCCATGGTCTTAAACTAAATGCTAAACAATGCATCATTATTCCCTTTGGTAAAAACAATGTTCCTGCTAATTAAAAAAAATAAAGAATGGTACCAATTCAGCAGTGAGAGACCTGGAAACACAAGTTGACTGTGACTTCAACTTTGACCACCTTGTGTCTAGTGTGGTGAGGAATGCATTTTATGTTACTCAGCTGATTAGCAAAGGCATCGCCTCAAGAGCAAAAGAGGTTATAACTCCCCTGTACTTGTCCCTCATCACGCCTATTATTGAATATAATTCTCCCTTTGGTATGTACCATACCAGCCACCTGCAGCAACTGGGAGAGACCTTAGAGATTTCTAACTAAGAAAATTCAGGTTCCAGCACATGTCTTATAGAGACAAACTGAAGTCACTGTCACTGTACTCAGTAGCATATAGACTACTTAGAGGCAACTTATGTCTGCTTTATAGGGCTATCTCTGACCAAATCTAATGGAAATGCTGCACATCCATAAGTCAAATGAGATTATAGTCACATGTTCCAGGGACCTCAATTTAGGACCTGCTGGAAAGACAGATGCATCTCCCACAGATTGCCACTCCTTTGGAATAGACTTCTAATCCATATCAAGCAGAACACCTCCATGACCTTGTTTAAGTGCAACCGGATGACTGACTTTCTGCCCCAGCTTCTCTCCTGGACATGGGTAGTCCTTGCTAGAACAACCTTTTACACAGACAATATCTCTTCATTGGTATTATATTGGGATTTAACGGGTAGGCTTGTAAAGACCCTCAGGTCAATAGCCTAGTAACATCTTATGAACTTATGCTACTCAAGGCTAGGGACATATCTGCCTGAGACACATATAGGTTCAGATCTCTCATCCACCGGTCAAGATTTCTCTTGAACAGAGCCAGCGAAGTGCTCTACCTCACATGAACTGGGATGTTATTCCACAGCATAGGGGGTCTCTGGGTGACAAATCTATCCCTCCAGCATGTCCTATTTATATCCGTGCTAAGGTTTAAGTCGCTTGCTCTAGTGGATCTGGTAGATTTGGATTTTTTGAGGTGGAGCATGTCCATTAATTCCGGGTTGGACATGGCCTTGTATGTCAGGCACAGGTCACCTCTGAGCAGGCGGTATGTGACTGAATAGAGCTGGAGTTTCTTCAGTCTGGCAGCATATGACAGATGTTGGAGTCCCTTTATCCTTTTGGTGAGGAACTTTTGGGGTCTCTCCAATTGCTGCAGGTGTCGGGTGAGATACATCCCGAATGGGGCATTGTACTCGATCATTGGTCTGATAAGTGAAGAGTACAGGAGAACAATGACCTCACTTGATCTGGATGTGAATCCCTTCATGATCAGGTGGGCAATGTAGAAGGTCTTTCTAACCACTTTAGCAATGTGAGTGTCAAAAGAAAGGCCACTGTCAACCTGGGTCCCCAGGTCCCTGATAACCTCTTCTGTGCTTAATGGATTGCCACGTATATGGTAGCTTGGCGTTACCTTGTTTTTCCCGAAGGGTATGACTATACATTTTTTGGCATTTAACTTCAGGCCATGGCTCTGGCACCAGTTTTCAGTTTCCGTGAGACCCCTCTGAAGGATATCTGTGTCCGATGTACTTTCCACTATGGTGCCCAGTTTGCAGTCATCTGCAAACTTTGTCAGCCATAGTCCTCCTATGTTTGCCTGTACTTCTGAGAAGTAGATGCCGAACAACAGGGGGCCAAGGACTGAGCCCTGTGGGACACCACTTGTGACCGGCTTGGAGTCTGACATGGCGCCAGCAACTCTAACCCTGTGGGTTCTGTCCTTTAGCCAGTTTGCAACCCATCTTGTGACATATGGGTTTACATTTAAGCTGGTAAGTTTCTCTATAATACCCGAGTGGGGTATTGTGTCAAAACCTTTTGCAAAGTCAAGGTAGGCTGTATGGACTGCCTTTCCCTCATCAATGGCCTTGGTGACTGTTTCGAAGAAGTCGACCAAGTTCAAAAGGCATGATCTGCCCTTGACAAAGCCAAACTGGGTCGGGTCCAATGTTTGCAAGTCCCCTATGTCTTTGTTTATGAGTTCCATTATGATCCTCTCCATAGCTTTGCAGACCAGGCTTGTTAAGCTTATGGGGTGGTAATTACCAGGGTCCATAGAGGCACCGCCCTTGTGGAGTGGGACCACAGTTGCCATACACCACTCCTTGGGCATGTATCCTGTGGTAAGGCTAAGATTAAACAGCTGCCTTATATGCGGGTTTAGTTCCTCGTTGAGTTCGTGTAGCACACAGCCGGGGACACCATCCGGTCCCATTGATGCTGTGTTTTTAGCTTTAAAGAGAGCAGCTTTCACCTGCGCATTTGAGATGTCTGGGAGGCTACACTCCACTGGGATAGTTATCTCTCCTTTTGGGGGGAGAGGGGGGTGAAGTTTGCACTGAACCTGTCTGCCAGTATGTTGGCAATGTCTGTGGGTTCAGTGATTTTTGTATCATTTTGGACTAATTCTGCGCATATCTGGGAGTTCCCACCCAGGTTTTTAACATAGCTGAAGAAGGCCTTATGATTGTCTTTTGAATCTATTGCAATTTTTCTCTCAAAGTTGGCCTTGGATAATTTTATGAGTGCTCGTATTTTTTTACTAATAATGATCAAGGGTGTCTTCTCTTTTATGGATTTTGCTCTATCATGTAACAGCTTTCTTCTCTTATTGTAAAGTTTGTTTATGGCCGGGGTCCACCAGACTGGACGCTTGCCCCTGGTGGAAAGAGTCTTGGTTTTATTAGGGATTGCCTGATCCATGCAGTCCTGGAGGTGTTCGTAGAAGGCATTTGTAAGGGCTTCCGCAGCTTGGATTGTGGTTTCCACTGGCTCGGGGCCTTGAAGGATACCACACCAGTCTTGAGTAGTGTGAATACCTCTCCCAAAGATATCAGTCATATCTCTCTTCATATAGTCCAGTGAGGTATGACTCAAGTCATTCAATATCAAAATTATGTTCATAAATATAACTTTTTATGTTCTTCCCTGTAAGAAAAATGACACACTTGAGAGAGTTAATAATATGAGGAATATTACAACCAGCATAAGTAGCATTCATATATATACCTTTCTTATAAATGGATGTATAAAATCATCTGTGATCCTAGTTAGTATATGAGTAGTCAAAATCTCCCATAAGGTCTGCATTTTCACTGATTTCTGCATCCTGGTATTTAGTTACAAAATCATCATGCTCTGTAAGAAAAAAAGACTTCCACCTAGCTTCTTATAATATTTCATTTAATACCACTGATATTTTTCAAATTCTAGCCCTGTTTTCTTAGCTTCTCTCTTTTAAGTGTTATTTTACAGGTACTGAGACATTGTCATCTATCCAGTCAGACCTGTATCAAGCCAAGAATGCATACCAAGGACATTCTGGTCTTTAAACCATGCTTCATTAAGGGCTCATATACCAACACCCTCTATGCAAAAGAATGCTTTCAAATTACTCTTTTTGAAGTTGAGACTTTGGGCACAGAGTCTGATATGATTCTGCATGACCTGGCTGCAGTTTTTACTCCAGGTTGTCAAGCAGCAAATCCACTGTCTTTGACACCACGCCCTTAGCCACAGACTGAATGCCATCTTTTAGTCCTGATGTTCAGATGTTACATAAAAAGAAGGTAACATTCCTGGAAGTACCAAGCTTGCAAGGATATTTGATAATCCAATCATATCCTGATGCATAGCCAAGAGGAAGGACCTTCTTAGATTGTTCCAAAATAAAGAATGACAGCATCTTAATTACCTTGAATCTTTCTTAAACTATTTCAAATGTCCATAATTCTCTTCCCAAGAATCTGTGATGCTTTCACAAACTTCATACAAAGCACACTGAACATGTGCTCTTTGCATACAATGCTACCATTTACCAGATTTTCTTCAGAGTTTACATGTTATGAGGTCTGTCTAATAGGCTTTCAAGTCAAGCTTGATTCAAATTTAACCACAAATATTTCACTATTGTTGACTGTCCCCACTGCCATGGCAGGCTGATGATAAAATGCATAATACAGAATGCTTTCATACTTTTAGCATAACTAATAAAGATACAAGTCTTTTAAAGGGTTGAATTATTCTGCAATCCACTTTTCAGAGATACTATTTCAGTGATGTGTTAGCAACTGTAAAGGAAGATAAGGCAAATCTCTTAATTGTTCTACTGAGTAAACACAAGCTGTTTGCTTGCCTAAAAATCTGCATGGTAACATTGAGCAGGATAATAAATGAAGCATTTAAATGAGTGAATCCCCAAGCTGTGTATACACTGCACAATTAACTTCTGAAAAACAACACAGAGATTTAATTGGATTGTAGAGCTCTTCAGTAAAACTGGAAGGTAAAAGATCAGATTGTATGAACACCGCAATTAATGATTTTGTAACCATTCAGTGATCACTAAGGGGGAAAAAGTTGGGAATGACATCAAAAGATGTTTGCTGTGAAAATGCCAGATGACATTTTTTCAAATAAACAGTATAAAAACAAAGCTGTGCTTTTCTGAAAACATTTATAGGATGGACAGTCAGGGCATTGCATGCTTTTGCTAGATAAATCTAAGGACTAGAACATATATAGCATTAATTTACAATGTGCATAATACCGGATATGGTCGTAACTGAAATATATACATTTCAGCAAAGCAGATTAAGGGTTTTGTGCTGTCAATCACCCTGAAATGCAAATATACCTCCCAAATTGAATATTTGGTCGTTTGTTTCTCTTTTTGATGTTTGTTGCTCCTGATTACTGTGTGCGAACTCTCTAGATGAAAAGTAAGTGACTATGGGGACATTCAATAGGAAAATAAAAAGGAGATCCCTGCATCACTGTACCAAGGTGTATAAATATGTTCATTTCTATAGTGCTGTCGACTGTACAACAACTGCAAATGTTAATGCACCTTCACAAATAGCAGAATCTATTAATAAATATAACGGGATTTTATACTAAGAAGTACATTATTAATGTCTGTTTTAGGCATGGCACTGATGATTATAAATTCCCATTATAATATAGCTGATAATAATAAATGTATAGCTTAAAGATATGCAATACAAGACACAGGATGCTTCCAATTATTTTTGTGTAGTGTAAATATAGTGGTGAACAATGCATATTTAAAATAGAGTTATGGAGACATATTCCTCTGCACCACAAGAGACCTACATGCTAAATTTATTGATAGCATGCAAATTAGTTCAACTGCAGTCAATGAGATCTTAAGTAGTTGAAACTATAGGGGCAAAATACAATTTCAATGCATATGCATACGTTCATGACCGAAATGCACATTAAAATATGCAACAAGGTGCATTATGTTGTTTGTGCTGCTACTCTTACTCCATGGTTGTATAACTATGGAGTTAGTGTATATAGGTTAGGGAGTATGGTGACTGAAGACATCGACATTGAGGAGAACAGGGAGTAGAGCCCCCACTACCCCCCCCCCACAAAGATGCATTCTTGCACTTTGAGAGTTTTAATTTTATATGTACAATTACATGAGTATTGTTCAATTATTTTTGTTTTGGCATTAACATTTTTAAGTGTTAAATTTTCTGGAACATATGTAGAATGAACTAAAATTACTTATAAATGATCTGGACTTGGTTTAATATAACATATGTTATTTTTAATGATGACAGGCTATTAGTTTTGGTCACTTGTGCAATTATTTGGCTGTGTTGATTTGCAATCACTTAAGCCAGATTAATTGCCAGAATCCCAGAACCACTCTTTAAAAATTCTAACTCTGAGATCAATCCACCTAAGGCAGAGAGAAAGGGAGAGATAGAACAGCTAGTTTTCCAACAAAATTGCATAGTCCCATTATTCGAAGATATTGTGACCTCAGAGTTAGTGTATTTAGTTCAGGGGGCTGCAAAGGCACAATCCCTACATGAAATACAGAGAAGGGAATAGCTGTAGTTTTGCCTTGTTTAGTTTTCGTAATTATACATATATTTGTAAGGTGGAATTTGGTCACTGACTTGTAAACTACAGTACAGCTCTTTTTTTGTTATTTTTTATTTCTGAATAGATTTATGTTACGTTTCAGGTTTTATGATTGTGGTAACCATGTGAATGTAGTTTAAAACAACAGTTGCTTTGCTTATTTAAACTCTGAGGTAGATTCATAGTCATTTCACCAATGCTTCAAGGTAACTGGTGGTGTTCGTGCATAAGTGCAGCTCTGGTGCAATTCCTCAAATGAATTTATTCAAATGAAGGAATAATGAGGTAGTAATGAAATATGAAGTAAAGGTTCTTACTAAGCCATCTTCCTGCCTGTTTGTGATTCATAGTCATATTTTGACATGTTTCAGCCCCGTCCACAGATATTTTATAAAAAGGTGAAACCATGTCCTTTCAATTTACTTTGCAGTTGTTGAAGATTCTCTTTCTTGCTGATAGCTTAGCTATTTCTTGGTGTGAGATAGTTGTCTTGGTCGAGCCAAAACTGCTTGCACCCAGCAGTGCTTGAAGACCATGAAGGCAAAGATATAGACAGAGAATAATTCATTATAATTTTGATAATCAGGAAAAGCTTGATAGGTTTAGAGTGGAAAGGGATATTGTAAGAGTCTTATTGAGCATGTATGGCCCACAGATGGGAACTGGGGGAATGCATGAATTTCCTATCCCTCTGGATACAAACATGTATATAACCTTCATTAGACTTGCTACAAGAACCTTCTAGAGACATACTGGGTCTAAATTGAGTGTTTCATAGGCATCTGCCTCAAGGATACTTCAGTAGTTCATTGATATACTCCTGCCACTTGTGGATCTGAACATTTATTCACTGGTATCACCTAAGGGTTGTGCCTGGACTATGTATGTCTCTTATGGTGTGTTGCATTTGTCTGAAGTGCTTGGTGCATTAGATTGGATCCATGTTGCCATTAGCAGTAGTGTAACTAGAATGGGCCAAAGGTGACAATTGCCCAGGACACGATTAGCTGAACCCATTCATTCTTTAGTAATATTGAGTACCAGCTTTTAACTGCCTGTATTACATTTGATGACAAAGCTGAGCACTGTAGCATTCCACTTCTGGTCTAAACTATCTATCTAAAATCTATTGTTTTCAAAATCCTTAATTAACTTGATGTCAGAAAAATATGTATTAATGTGTGTACTAGTAATATGCTTAGTGCATTTAGAGCTTGAAAAGGGTTAACACAGTTATTCTAGTTCATACTGCATAAATCTGTACAAACTGCAGATGCTTTCTGACCTTCTATTGTCAGCTAAAATCTTTGCTTATGCTTGGAAATTTACTGTGAAGCAGATGATTTCTGCTTGTGTTAGGAAAATAATGAATAGAACAATACTACTTGTATAAACGTTATGAGGCTTAGACAAGAAGTTCCGCTTGTGCTGTGAGAAAATACACAGCTGTAGAAGCTATAGATAATTAGAACAAAGACTGCTTGAAAATATGAACTGTAATCAGTATTTGCTTATGCCTAAGTTAGAAAAGTACCTTGAAATGTAACACATGTATTAGAATTGTACAATAAGGGCCTGTAACAGGTTAGTGCCCACCAAGGCCAGGTTGTTTTTCTCAAAAAGTTTCTCACAAATCTAGTCATGTCAGCAGAAAATCTGAGTAACATCTGCTGTAGAACAATACTGAAAGTTGTGTTTGATTACGTCAGCCATAGAAGGCCATGTCTTGTAAAACAGTATAAGAATAGCATACTTCCTGTTAGTAGTTAGGCAAAATCTTGTATTTGCATGTTTTTGTCTCCTTGCTGCAAGTTATTAAATGTGCCTTAACTGAACCTTACATGCATTGGTCTTTGAAGTTTTTTCCTTTGACATATTGGTCCTTCAGACCAGAAACCCTCACTTCGCCTCGGATCAGACAGGCCAGGTGGCTTGAAACCGTACGGGGAAGAAACCACATCGGTTCTTCTTATTTGAAAAGCCCTCCGACTGAATTGTTGTACAAAAGAGGCCAGACACTTTCTGATCTGCGACTGAAGGACGGGTTTACACGAACCAGGTGATCAATCACGAAGGCTCAGGCAAGATGAATCTACCTTTTTTTTCTGTTTTAGATCAGGGACTAGATTTGTATTGTTTTGTTAAGACTTTGTTTATACAAGTCAGGGACAAAAAGATTACTGTCTTGTCATAGATCAGGGAAACAGAGCAGGTAGGCAGTCATTCTCAAGAGACTATAACAAAATCCGTGGTACCACATTAAAAAATAAGGAGTTACGTAACGATTAAAAGGGTAGAACAGAATGGGTAATAATTGCACAAAAAGATCCTAAAATCTGCCGTTAACCGAAGATGCGAAATACATGCAGTCACAGCGTGCTGATAATATTAAATACTTTTCAAAATGGGTTAATAAGTATGAATTTGATGGCAAATTAGAAAAATCCTCACTTGTCAAACTTGTCAAACAGCTTAAAACCGATTCTAAAGGTCGGGTAAAAAAGCAACGTCAATTAGGAATTCCTCAGGCACACAGGTGGATTGAGGAAGTAAACCATAGGGAACAAAAAAGCAATAATTCAAAAGCAATGTTTTTAGATAAGGAGGACAATAACTTAGTAATAGTATCGGCCCCTCTGCCTCTCTTACCAGAATATGAGGCAAGTGAACAAGTTAGTCCACCCCCGCGATATCCTGCTGTCACTGCAAATAGAGACACTATAAAAGCGAAGCCGTTTATTAGAGATCCCGTCAAGACCAGGTCTCGAACACGGGCAGGTAATTCAAAAGAGGACATTAAGCTATATCAAATGGGTAGGAATTCACGATCTATGAGTGAAGAAGAAATATGCCCACTTATAGAAGTGCCTAATCCTCAGGCAGGGCAAGAAGGTCAGTACCCAACTATCTTAGTGTATAGACCCTGGACTCCGGAAGACATCCGGAAAGCCACTGAGGGAATTCCCCATCCAAAAGTTAATTTTAGAAAGTTCTTAGAAGATTCGCAAGGAATCAGGCTAAGTTATAATATAAACGGAGAAGAGGTAGAAAAAGTAGTCAGACAAATTGTGGGACCAGATTGGCACATGATTAGTGGCGACTGGAATCCCTATGATGCTGCACTCAGGCCCCTCCCACATAGCAGCGCAGAACTAGACAACAGAGTGAAAGGTCTTACAGACCGAATCTCTGAGAAATGGAAGCCTAGGGCAGACTGGACTTGCATTAATCAATGCATCCAACAAGAAGGTGAGACTGTTGACAGATATTATGCCAGACTGTTAGAATGTTTTAATAACCATTGTGGAATGCAGGTTCCTGAAGATCAGACACACGATTCCCCATATGAGCAGCAGTTAAAGAATGCATTTTTGAAAGGCAGTATTGCACCCATAAGCAGTTTTATTACAAAGCACATGGTAGATCATCATACAAGCAGGTTACAGTCACTACTTGAATATGCTAGGCATGCCGAAAGGCATTTTAATAGCAAAAAGTAAAAGAAAGCCCAAGTATTTTCTGTAGAAGATGGAGCAGAAGTTTATGTAGTACAGTCCGGGAAAAAGGGAAAGAGAAATGCCCAGGGAAACAAACAATCTGATCAGTGATCAGAGGACTTTGAAGGGTGAAAGAAAAGGAGTGAATGTTTTAAATGCGGTAAAAAGGGACACTTGGCAAGGGATTGCAAGAAAAACAAGAAGGCAACCACGGAAGACAAGGAGGGTGAGGACTGACTATATGATAGTCAGGAATCACTAGAAGGGGATAGCAGAGACATGACAAATGAAAATGTGATAGAGGGAGTAAAGAATGTGACAGAAGAAATAGAAGAAGTGCAGGAAGTCACGGATAGTGAAGAAACTGAAATATCGGATTTAGCTTTATTGAGCTTAGAGCTCTATTTAACAGACATGAAGCCAGAAGTTACACTCCTGGTAGAAGGAAGGGAAGTCAGATTCTTGTGTGACCCAGGGGCATCATGGACCCTGATACATCCCTTCAAACTGCCAGAGAATTCAGAGTCACCTGATTACATACTAGTGAAAGCAGCTAATGGACAGCTGTATCGAGAGCCCCTCTCCCATAATATTGCAATAACAGATCCTGTTTCAGGATTGACCCAGAAAAGCAAAATTGTTGTTTCTGCAAAGTGCCCAGTGAATCTCTTGGGCAGAGACCTTAGGCAACTATTTAGTACAGCGGTAGTTCCGACTATGCAGGGTATGGAAGCACAGCGACAAATTGATACCTTTGCAGTGCAGTCTGAGGGTGAAATGTTTTATTGGTACAGCCAGGGCTTGGTTACGACTGGTCCAGGGGCAGTAACCGAAGAGTTGATGAACGTAGCCATCAGCAAGTTCCCCTCCCTTGACATTGATAAACAACATTTGTTGCACTGTACTCTGTATTATTGTAACACACCAGGACCGGATAAGGAATATGAGCAAGAATTATTTAGAAATTGTGCAAACAGATTGATATTACGTAATCTGTACTGGGACATGGAAGGGAATAGTGTAGTCAGCTGTTCATTGCCCCAGGAGTTCTTTGCACTCTATAAATCTAATCGATTACCACATGTTAGCCTAACTAAGGACAAGAATGTAAAATGTGTAGACCTAGGAGAAAAGGTTACGAGGTGGGAGAAGCAGACAGAGTTAGAACTGTCAGAACAAGGAATACAAAGGCAGAAGTTGAATTGGATAACTCAGACCCACCCAGCTGTACACTTGCAGTCTAGCAAGGACAGCTGATTAGCACTCCTACTGAAGGAGGCAGAGAATGCCTTACAGAATATACCAGCAACTCTCTGGTCAACAGGAAAATCAGATGTAGGACTTAATCGTACAGCGGGACCAGTTACTATTATGCCAAAGTCAGCATTTAGACCACAGAAAAGACAGTATCCCTTAAGAAAAGATGCAGAGGTAGGAATCAAACCTATTATAGCAGCTTTACTTAAGGAAGGGGTGCTGGTGGAATCTCCTGATTCTCCATGTAACACATCCTTATTTCCTGTTAAGAAAGCAAATAGAGAGTGGCGTATGGTCCAAGATTTACAAGCTGTAAATGATGCAGTAATATCAAGGGCACCTACGGTGCCAGACCCACACACCCTGTTGAATGATTTAAAACCTCAACAGAAATATTTTTCTGTGGTAGATATCAGCAATGCGTTCTTCTCGATACCGATACACCCTGACAGCCAGTATTGGTTTGCATTCACATTTCAGGGGAAAAGGTATACATATACGCAACTACCACAGGGATATTCTGAAAGTCCGACAATATTCTCACAAGAAATGGCAAGTAACTTGGTGGGATTTATCCCACCAAGAGGTAGTAAGATTTTACTTTATGTTGATGATATCCTGCTGGTGGCCCCCACCCAGTAAGATTGTAAAGAAGATACCATAGCGCTATTACAATTTTTAGTCATTGAAGGACATAAAGTAAACAAAAATAAACTGCAGCTTTGGAAAAAACAAGTTAAATACTTAGGATATGTAATATCCAAGGAGGGTAGGACATTAGATGAGGACCGAAAAATAGCGATTCTGCAAGCACCAAAACCCACTACCAAGAAGGAAATGATGTCCTTCCTGGGTACGACTAATTTTTATCGGAGCTGGATTCCAAACTATGCCTTGGAATCTGCACCGCTGACTAAGCTGATATATAAAAAGCCTATGGCAGCACAGGATTTGTTACAATGGACACCAGAAGCAGAATCTGCTTTCTGCAAACTGAAACAGTTAATAGCGTCCTCATTAGTCTTGGGATTACCAAACTATCATAAACGTTTTTTCCAAACTGTAGATTGTAAGCAAGGTTATATGACATCAGTGTTAACACAGCAGCATGGGGACAAGCAACACCCTATTGCTTATTATTCATCACAACTGGACCCAGTGGTACGGTCTTTACCTCACTGTGTACAAGCAGTAGTTGCAGCTGCAATGGCAGTACAGGCTTCGGCCTCAGTAGTTTTGTTCCACCCTCTCACATTAAGAGTGCCTCATGCAGTCATGATTATTTCACTGCAAGAGAAGGTAGCATATCTTTCCCCTGCTAGGCATCTTTCCTCTATGACCATATTGTTGAGCCAACCTCATATGACAATTGAATGATGTATGACTTTGAACCCTTCTACCTTGCTCCCAACCCCTGCAGATGGCACACCACACAGCTGCCTGCAAAAGACACTGCCTAGAAAAGATCTCATGGATGTCCCCTTGGATGATGCCGAGGTGACATACTACGTGGATGGCTCGTGCAAAAGGGGTCCTGCAGGACAGAACCTAGTAGCATATGCAGTAGTCTCTGATACTGACATTATAGAAGCAAAATCTTTACCACACAATTTATCTGCACAGGCAGCAGAATTGATTGCCTTAATACGGGCATGTATCTTAGCAAAGTGTAAATGTGCGAACATTTTTACTGACAGCCAGTACGCTTTTTCTACTGTACATGTTTTTGCGCAACAGTGGAAAAATTGAGGAATGATAACATCTACTGGCAAACCAATCAATCATGCACAGTTTATTTTAGATCTTTTAGAATCTATTCAGTTACCTCAGAAAGTAGCTATTTGTAAATGCACAGCTCATACCAAGCAACAGGACAGGATTTCAAAAGATAATGCGAGAGCTGATACAGCTGCAAAGCAGGCAGCTTCAGAAGTATTTCTTTTGAATGAGGAATTACAGATTTTAAACTTAGAAATGTTAAAGACAATGCAGACACTTACTACGCAAGTTGAAAAACAAAGATGGGTAAAACGAGGAGCAATTCTCGAAAAGGGGCTGTACATCTCTAAAGAAGGGAAACCGATATTGCCGTCTAATTTGTTTAGATATGCAGCTTTGTTGAGCCATGGGCAGTGCCATGTCTCAACAGGGGGATGGTACAGCTGGTGAACCAAGTGTTCACAACATACGGATTCTTAAACTACTCTAAAAAATTTTGTTCAATGTGTCACGTTTGTAATAAACATCATGCACAAGGGGCGTTAAAGCCCAGGCAAGGGAGTTTCCCTACATCACTGTATCCGTTTCATACTATCTGTATGGATTTTATAGAATTGAACAAATGTGAAAATAAGAAGTATTGTCTTGTCATTGTAGATATGTTTTCCAGATGGGTGGAAGCCTTTCCGACTAAAAATCCAGACGCAGCAATGGTGGCAAAAGTTTTCGTTAAAGAAATCATCCCTAGATTCGGCATTCCGGAAAGGATCTACAGTGACAATGACACACACTTTGTAAACCAGACCATACAACAGTTAAGTAAACATTTTGGTATTTCTTTAAAAAATCATTGTGTGTATCACCCACAATCTGCAGGGTTAGTAGAGAGGCATAATGGGATTTTAAAGAGTAAGCTAAGGAAGTTAATAGTAGAGACACAGATAAATTGGGTGTACTGTCTGCCCCTGGCACTGTTGAGCATGAGAACTGTTCCGAATGCAAAAGGATTGACTCCTTTTGAAAAACTATTTGGAAAGGCTTATTATATACCTCAGTGGAAATCTCTCATGCCCGCAGACCAGGAAGCTGACAGTACACTAGCTGAGTATATGAGAAACCTGTTGAATTCTAAACATCTGCTGCAGTCAAATTCTATTTTAGATAAAGAACGAACCAGACCGTCAGAAGTGGCAGTGCCCCCGGGTACCTGGATCTGGGTGAAGACAGTAAAGAAGAAGAATTTGGCGGCACCAAAGTGGGAAGGTCCATATCAAGTGCTTCTGTCGACACCCACTGCAGTCAAGATAGCAGAGCGCGCCTCCTGGATCCACCTGATGCACTGCAAACTAGTCAAAAACTTTGAACTGGACAAAAATCTTGTCACATGCCAAGAGTAAAAATGATAGGGTCCAGAAGAAACACGAATGCAGAACAACCCTTTCCTCAGAAGTATTGCACAATCATCCTGTTAACTGTACTAGTGACAATAATCTTTTTGTTGTGACCTTTCCTTTTCCCAGCCACACATACTGAACTGAATAAACGTGAAGCGTTACTCATAGACTGGCATCCAAACTTTAACGCTTACCAGGCAATTAAATATGTGTATGCTGAGACTTTCAATGTTTCGAATTGCTGGATTTGCACAGCTTTGCCGACAGCATACGGGGGGGTTATTAATGACTACGGTCCCCCAGGGGTCAATGAGACCTGGGAAAACTTGATTTATGATACCTCAACCATTACATCACAAGATAAAATAGCATTGCACTTGTCTGTTCCACAAAAGGGAACTGTGTGTTTTTATAAAAATGATACTGTTCAGGTGGGTTGGAGCAATTGCAATGTGACTGTTCCTTATAAATGTTACACTAAAGGTAACAATGCAGATTTTTATTGTAATACAAATTATGATCCATTTCTTGGATTGATGCACAAAACACTTGACAAAGTAAAACATAATTCTGTTCTTTATAAGCAACTGTCTATAATTGATAAAAAAATGTTTCATGCAGGGCAAGTGTATATTCGCAGTAAGGTTACTACTAAAGTAGAGGATTGTTATTTTGTGTGTGGCAGAAAGGCATACAAATGGTTACCTGAGAATTGGTCCGGCAGTTGTTTTTGGGCTACCTGGTTCTGGCCATATGACACACTGCAGTTTTGCCTTGAGGAAAAATTCGAAATGTCCGATAGGTCATCAAGAAACCTGTAAATCCAGTGGGACAAATCGATGCGAGTTGGAAAAACCATCATTCTATAGGCAATGGACTGACATACATGGACTTGAGTGATAGTGTTATATCGTGGGCAGGCATATTACCAGCATATGGAGCAGTGAAATCGATCTGGGAGCTGAGAAAACTGTCTAAACTTCTCGAAGTGATGAGCAATGCAACTTTTTCCACCCTCGAATTGGTGACTGATGAACTGAATGCCATGAGAACTGTAGTGCTTCAAAACCACATGGCTCTCGACTTCACCCTAGCGGCGAGAGGTGGCACTTGTGCTTTAATCCAAGAAGAATGCTGTTTGTATATTCCTGACCATAAACACGAGAAAGACAATCATCTTGAGGTAATTCAGCAAGTGTCGGCCATGACCAAACCAGGCCCAAACCCACTGACGGACTTTTTCCAGAAATGGTTTGGGGGGTGGGGTACCATCCTAATGAACATCCTGATTGCCATTTGTGTAGGAATGCTCCTACTGGGAGTATGTGTTTGTTGTGGTATCCCCTGCATGAAAAGACTGATTAAAGACTTTATAGACATGTCAGTTTCTGAAACCTTATATCAAAGTGCTGAGTTTGAAGAACTATTGAAAAACTGAAAAGCTTTCATAAGTTTAAACTGAATGACTCTCTTAACTGCAAATCATGAGTGGGAAGAGGTTAGGAGAAGAAAACAAACTGTTTATGCTTATTTTGAAAGTAGAATAAAAGTATTAATAGGGGAAATGTCAGAAAAATATGTATTAATGTGTGTATTAGTAATATGCTTAGTGCATTTAGAGCTTGAAAAGGGTTAACACATTTATTCTATTTCATACTGCATAAATCTGTACAAACTGCAGATGATTTCTGACCTTGTATTGTCAGCTAATATCTTTGCTTATGCTTGGAAATTTACTGAGAAGCAGATGATTTCTGCTTGTGTTAGGAAAATAATGAATAGAACAATATTACTTGTATAAATGTTATGAGGCTTAGACAAGAAGTTCTGCTTGTGCTGTGAGAAAATACACAGCTGTAGAAGCTAAAGATAATTAGAACAAAGACTGCTTGAAAATATGAACTGTAATCAGCATTTGCTTATGCCTGAGTTAGAAAAGTACCTTGAAATGTAACACATGTATTAGAATTGTACAATAGGGGCCTGAAACAGGTTAGTGCCCACCAATGCCAGGTTGTTTTTCTCAAAAAGTTTCTCACAAATCTAGTCATGTCAGCAGAAAATCTGAGTAACATCTGCTGTAGAACAATACTGAAAGTTGTGTTTGATTATGTCAGCCATAGAAGTCCATGTCTTGTATAAGAATAGCATACTTCCTGTTAGTAGTTAGGCAAAATCTTGTATTTGCATGTTTTTGTCTCCTTGCTGCAAGTTATTAAATGTGCCTTAACTGAACCTTACATGCATTGGTCTTTGAAGATTTTTCCTTTGACACTTGACATCCAAATATGATATATCATCTTGTCAGTACTATAAGTACATTTTAAAAAATATGTAGTAGCATTAATGTACTGGACAAATTCATTAAGTTCATCAATGGAACTTTTCCATGACATAAAGATGACATTCAAAAACCATAGGTAGATACCTATTTTCTCAAAGAAAGGAGAGCTGAATACATGCTTCTTTTTCAATAAAGGAGGACAATATTGGCAAGGGGGGCACAAGCTGCCCCCCCCATGGCCACACCATTTATTTGTTTGTAATATTCATCCTTGTTGTACACAAAATTATTCTCCAAGACCATCTCCAAACATTCAGCTATTACATTCAATTCCAAGTTAGTCAAAAATTCAAACTCTCTCAAAATATCAGTATACTACTCCATACCTATAGTGTGGGGAATTACTGAGAAAAGGTCTTGGACAGCAATAGTTACCAAAAGAACACACGGGTGATACTGACTATCAGTCACTTTGGATTGGAAGTCCAACAAATCTATCAATACGTGTTCATATTTATAAGCACAGACTTCAGCCTCCTGTCAACATATAATGCAGGGGCTATGTTTTGGAACCAGCTGCAGTGACTATAGGTCTTAGAGGTGGGTCCTCTAAGTTTTTATGAACTTTTGGTATTCCAAAAATTGGTATAACCAGTTCCTTGTTGGTAAGAAATTCATACAGGCTCTTACCAATGGCACCTTGTAAAAAGGTGTCATTTAAAATAAAATCTATTTGCCTAAATGCCATATTAATTTTATTCTTAGATGCTTGGATGTAGATAGAGCCATTATTTGATAAGCTTAACACTTTAGCCGCATAGTCCAAGCTGTCCATTATAACCACCTCTCCACCTTTGTCAGATTTCATTATTCTTGTCACTTATTGGTACTCAGCTCAAAGTATTTTCCTCTCTTCTAGATCCAAGTTCGAGACCCATCTATGGTTTTGGTTTAAATAACTCTTGATGTCAATTTCCACTAACCTTTCAAAACTGGCAAAGGTCGAATGCAAAGGAGGTTGACAACAGCGTATTTTTGTTCTAGATACTGGAAAAAGTGGAGCCCAACCACAGAGGTGGACAATGGGAGATGCGGTTAGAGTACCGAGAATTAGTCTGGCAGATAAGGCGTGAAGCAACTAAGCCCACAGGATTAGAAGGGCATATATCCTTGGGACCATTTTGAAAATGACAGCGGCAAAATTGCAATATGTTATGTAAACCATGTTTACTTGTGGAGCTTGCCATAAACCAGTAATTTACTTTTAAGCATTTATTTTGACACCATTTTAGTGTATTTAATATTATTGCATTACACATCATGTATTTATGTATTTTAGCCTACCTTTGTTGATTTTAAATATGGTTGTATAGAATATGTAATGTGATTCTCCTTGCAGGAGCAAATGATGTAATTTCTTAACAGATTGATTAATTGATTTAAAACATATTTAACATTTTTAAGGGCCAGGAAGATGTTAGTGGATGTTATTCTGATGAAGTCTGTGATATTAGATCAAAACACTAAGTAACAATAACAATAATCTCCAAACACTTGACCCCACACAGTTTGGTTTTGTCAAAGGGAGATCATGCCTGTTAACCTTGGTCGACTTCTTTGAAACAGTTACCAAAGCCATGGACAAGGGGAAGATGGTGCACAGCACCTACCTTTACCTAGACACCTGAGGGACTTGGGCACCCAGGTTGATAGCAACCTGACTTTTGACCACCACGTTGCCTCCATTGTATTGAAGGCTTTCTACATAGCCCACCTCATAAATAAGGGTATTTCATCCAGGAACAAGGTCATAACATCCCTGTACTCCTCCCTTATCAGACCCATTACCTGACCAGGAAAAGCCAGGCTCTTAAGCATCTATCCTATACTGATAGGCTAAAAGCCCTGTCCCTCTACTCAGTCTCATACAGACTGTTTAGAGGTGACCTGTGTCTGGCATACAAGGCCATCTCAGACCCCGCATTGATGGAGTTGCTGCATATCTTTAAGTAAATTTCCACTCATACAACTTGCACGCAAGGTCTTAACCTGGTCTGTGACATTAATATAACGTGTTGGCAGGATAGATTTGTGTCCAAAAGACTCCCACATCTGTGGAATAGACTCCCTCTCCATGTCGAGCAGAGTACCACTCGAGTCCTCTTTAAGAGGAACCTGGACAACTGGATGGGAAACAGAAAATACACCCTGGGATCTTACATGATGAATAAACTTTGCTTTTTGTATATGTTCAGCCTCATGTGATTTGGGAGTGCCATTATAGAAGTGCTTGTTTTGTTTATTAGTTTATTTTTCACTTTGTTTCTACATTTTTTTGGTTTATGCATTGCATTTTGCCAGAAGCATTTATATGTATATCCAACTGGTTGCAGGCCTTTGCCCTTTCAGCTTGTTTGGGTCCCCCTGTTTGAAAAAAAGGCATGAGAATGCAGTTCTCTTTGTGGCTGAAATTATCTTTTTTCTGTCTGGATCCCTCCTGCTGCATAACTCATTCATCTAAAACAACATACGAAACTGAAATATTGAAGCTTGATCCACTTATCAGCCAAACAACACAGCGATGAAAGCATGCTTGCTTTTGCAAAAATAAATCAAAGATCTGAATAAAACAAAATATTTTACTGATACACCATTTTACTGATGCACCCATATTCATACACATACTGAAAATCAAACTTCACTAGTTAAAATTGTGTAGTATTAACCCTTACAGCATCATCCACAAATGCATATGGTATTGCAAACACTTGTCATTACATTGCCATGTTATGTTATTATTAAGAGTTGAAATCCTTTGCCTACCACATTTCTGTTTTTTTTCTGCCATGATTTTTATTCATCCAAAGAACACAGCCAGCACTTGGAGAGTTGGTTAGACCAGCGTTTTATTCATAAAATAGCAAGACAAACCGGTTTCAGCATAGACACCAACGCCTTCATCAGTGTGAATAGAGCTAACACCAAATCCTATTTAAATAAACTCAAACCAACAAACAGTGATTGTAATTGGCTGATCATAATTGACCATTAAGTCCAGGCTGGAACAAACCCCCTATTCTGACTATCCATTTTTTCTCTTTGTTATCTAAAATTGTATGCCAGCCAATAACATTGTTTCTTTTGCCCTTAATAATATCAATAATGGGAAACCTAAACCTGGCAGATGGATGTAACAAAACATGCTTATACAAAGCATTGCTAGTCCTTTGATGTTTAATGTCACTAGATGATGACTAACCCGAAATTTAAAAGGCTTAGATGCTTGGCTCACATAAAAAGCACCACAGGAACAGGTAGCAAGATACACCACCCAATCCAAAGAACAGTTAGCAAAGAAACAAATATCATATACCCTGGCTGTGTTACGAGTGGTGAAACTGCTAATTCTATTAATACTACTACAGTGGACACAATGACTACATGGATAGCATCCAACAGCAGCCTCCCCTGTGAGTGTTATCTGTGTTAACTCTCTATCCCTGGTTAATCGGTGCTTATAGTGATTGAGACATGCACCCACTGTTTTGCCTCTCCTAAAACCAAAATGGCACTTGTCATTGACTAAGTGCCCAAGTTTATGATCCGCCTGCAGTATGTTCCAGTTATAACCTGACAAAACATGTCCGTATTCCTACCATACGTAGTTGTAAACCTGAGCTGGGTAGAAGCATTTCTAGATTTGGTCTTATATTTCATTAATTCCAACCTATCCTTCCCAGATACCTGATGGCAAGCCATATTAATAGTCCCAGGCTTGTAGCCCCTATGTTTAAATCTCTGAACCATATCCTTCCTGGAGTTCTCATATTGTGTAGCATCAGAACAAATCCATTTGAGCCTAATGAATTGTGATTTGGGAATGTTACGTGTAACATGTGGCGGATGAAAGCTGTGCCATCCAAATTCTTAGTGATCAAAACATCCAAGAAGATTATCTGTTTTTGATCATGATGACATGTAAATTGTAAACCCCACTTGTTATCATTCATATATTGAATGAACACATTAAGGTATTCCAAATCACCCTTCCAAATTAACCAGCAATCATCCAAATAGCGACGCCAGCTGTCCATCTCAGGTAAGTATATATTATGAAGAGGATCATAGCTTAACTTTTGTTCCAAATAAGCCATAAACAGATCTGCATATATGGAGGCAAAAGATGCCTCCATGGCTGTACCCCGTGTCTGCCAGAAACATTCCTCCTGATAATAAAAAATGGTCATGGTTAGAACTCTTTCAGTAAGCCCAATGAGAAAGGTATTAAAACCAGGTGGATATAGTTCAGAGAACTGTAACCAGTATTCCACAGCCATGAGACCCGCCCAGTGTGGAATATTAGTATAAAGGGCTTTAACATCTAATGTGCATAAATACCATTCTGGTTCTGTTTGTACATCAGATAGAATCTGCAAGAATTCTGTTGTTTCTTGTATTCTTGCTCGGACATGTTTTAACAAGGGTTGCAGATACTTTGCAAGAAAAAATGACAAGGGCTCAGTGGGGGAGCCCCTCCCTGAGACAATGGGTCTACCTGGTGGATTCGTTAAAGATTTATGAATCTTTGGTAGCAAATAAAGGTATTGTGTGCCGGGGTCCATCACCATCAGATGTTCAGAAGTGGCTTTGGAAATAATGCCCTCCTTGACTGCCAAATTGATAAAGGTAACGATTTGTTTCTTAAAAGAAAAACTGGGGTCAAGAGACATGGGCATATAGTATCGTCATTCTCCAAGTTGTCTAAAGGCTTCAGTATTGTATCGGCATGAGTCCATTACCACCACTGCCCCGCCCTTGTCAGCAGGCAACACTAGAATGTCAGTATTATTCATAAGCTCCTGCAAAGCTTCCCATTCATGATTAGAAAGATTATGTGTTTTAGGAATACCATTACATACTGCTCATGTAGATCTTGGAGACCCTTTGAACAAACAACTGTACTGTGGGATGCATAGAGGCACAAAATTGGACTTCTTAAACTGAAACAAATCCTCGTTAGTATTGTTCAACCCATCTTGAAAAAATATCTTTAAATTCAACAAATGTGCAAAAGAGTATACATCATTCACAAAATCCTTCTCATGTACAATGAAGGCTGGGACAAGATTCAAACCTTTATTCAATAACACATACTGATTTTCTGTTAAAACATATGAAGAAATATTAAGCACATTCTGATCTGTCATTTGTTGCTCATCATGTGTAGTAAGGTCTCCATAGTTGGAATATTTGTTGTGTTTTTTATGTTTGCGCCCTGCCCGGCGTCTTCTGACCCTAAAGGGGCATCATTGTTAGTGCGTTTGGGTGTAGGTGAAACCTGCATGTGTGCTGCCTCAGAGTCCGTGAAGGAAGAGGACTCATCCCCAGATGTACCCCCAAAAGAGGAGGTGGATTTCCGTAGAATGGATTTGGGACGTTTCCTTTTACCAGATTTGGGCACTGGATTAACAAATTTGACATTTTTATGTGGGCCAAAAGGCCTCCCCCTCTTGTAATCTGTTTGATCCCTATTAAATTTATGAAGTTTCTTCTCCTTCAGTTGCTTTTCTAAAAATAGTAAATCCTGACCAAGTTGCTGAAGGCATGACTGGTAAATGGCTTGCCCCTCAAATTGTTTGGTTTGTTCACAAAGTAACATAACCTCGTTCAAGCTCTGATCAATACAACAATCATAATAAAAGCTAATGCCTCCACAAACCCCATGGAGGCCTGCTGCTGTACCCTGGTCCATTGCTCCTCCAATTCCTGATCTATTAAATGGACTAGGGGTTGTGTCCGCACCCGGAGTCCCCTGGGGCTAATATTTTTGGCCATATAGGCCTTAAAAAGTCTCAAGTGCCAAACATTAGACCATAAGACCGTCATGCTCTTAGACAGTTTAAAATATATATCATCGCAATCTGGAGTGGGTATACCCTGATCAGAAGTGGTTGAAATACTAGTCTGATTATCAAACCCAAAAATTAGATCATTAAGATCCGAATATAAACCAAGTAGAAGCTGGTTCAAATCCATATTTATATATTGATAATAGGAACAGATATGAAACATACCCTGATAAAATATAAGATGTGATAGGCTGGATAAACACGTGTCCCATAAGACAAAAGGACAGTATAAGAAAAAATCTCAAATATAACATCCCTTAGATCACACACAATATAATACTGTATAAATAATTAACATGATGACCTAAAAGGCCCCAAAACAAAATTGTACATCATATGAAAAAGTGCTCACACAATCAATAAATGATTCTATTCCACTTAACCATGATTAGCATGGATTATGAGTAAAACCAAGAAGTAGAATCAAATACAGCACCAGAGACACAATAATTGCCACTAGAACACTGGAAATATCCTGTGCATAATCCAAAATGGCCCCAGAATATAACAAAGATATCGCTGCGAGTCCTGATATTAGACCATATTAAGATGAAAAAACATTTAAATATCAGGAACCCAATAGCAACCAATACCAATAAATGTACAAACCACTCAATTAGTATAGGAAGACTAAGTGTCCCAATAATCTGTAAGAAAGTGTGAGCCCCATAAGAAGTACAAAATAAACAAAAACAAATAGCAGAAATATTGTGTCCGAGTATAGGAGTGAGAAAAAAACAATATACCAGCCTACCAGACTCATACCATATTTAAGCATATCCTGTGTGTCACACCTGAAAAATTCCAACAAAATAACTCAGCTATTGGACCCCAAACGATGCTAATACCAGGCCCAAAAAATTAACAGACCAACCATGAGTCCCATATATCCACACTGAAAGCAAAATATAAAATAATAATGAAGCCAGTAATATTGGTACTAAGGGCCCCACCTATTATAATGACTCTAAGCACAAAATAGGCCTGTAAAATCAAAGGTAATGCACCTGCTAAAATGTATAACTTACATATAATCTGATACAATATACATACATCTGTAGATGCTACCAACTTCCAAGCAAAGCATATATGAAGTAAGGCATACACAATAAATGTCCATTCCGAATATCCCTGATAAATCCAATCAAGAATGATGAGATACCAAACGTTTTCAACTGTCCCGATCTGAAAACGTATTCATATATATCCAAAAAGTGGCAAAACAACACTGGCGCCCATTCAATGTCTTCGTATAGAAGAGTGAAAAAATGCCAAGTCCAAATAATGTCAAAGAAAATCATTCCCAAATTAAAATCCAATCCTGAGCGATGAAGACAAACTACAAAAAATGGGCCGTATCAATAATCTCGGCACCTGCTAGAACAAGTGCAACAGGCATATAAACATGCTAATACACAATAACCTACACACATATACTCTTTGAAGAAAGTCTCGGTTCCATCACTGAACATATGTTGAATAAGCACATAGAATAGTTACCATCAGTTACAATGTTTAAGTTCAAAGGATGTAAAAAATACCCAATACAAATCCAGATGTCCAAATCCAAAAAGATGACTATGGATCTCGGTCCCAAATTGGTTGAATAGCTACTATGTCTATTCAATGACCCCGTAATGTTAATAAGCATATTACAAATGCCAATTCAAGGGGGTATAACACAAATGATACGCACTAGCTAAAGGAGTCCTTCATGATTCCAATTCACCAGCTGACCGATAAAACATGATGTACCCAAATTCGCAAAAAACACCGCCACTGATAATACGCCAGTGCAAAATATGTAGCCAAAATAAATGAAGCACAATGACTAGGCTTAAATGAAAAGTCAAGCCCTCATAGAAAACGATGAATATAGCCATCCACCAGGAAAAAGTTAAGAGCAAAATAAAGATTAAACAAAATGGTGATAGCAAAATTCCATTCTTGCTTCAAGGGCCTGAGACAGCACACACGCCAACTAACTCCCCAGCCAACAGCAGGAAACAGGAAACCGAAACTCCTCACCCATGAGCACTCCTGCAAGTACAGCAGTGCATGGCTCAACCAAGTAGACATCCAAAGAACACAGCCAGCACTTGGGGAGTTGGTTAGACCAGCGTTTTACTGATAAAATAGCAAGACAAACCGGTTTCGGCATAGACACCAAAGCAGGTGCTATTTTGGTTTTAGGAGAGGCAAAACAGTGGGTTCATATCTCAATCACTATAAGCACCGATTAATTAGGGATAGAGAGTTAACACAGATAACACTCACAGGGGAGGCTGCTATTGGAAGCTATCCATGTGGTCATTGTGTCCACTGTAGTAGTATTAATAGAATTAGCAGTTTCACGACTCGTAACACAGCCAGGGTATATGATATTTGTTTCTTTGCTAACTGTTATTCGGATTGGGTGGTGTATCTTGCTACCTGTTCCTGTGGTGCTTTTTATGTGAGCCAAACATCTAAGCCTTTTAAATTTTGGGTTAATCATCATCTTAGTGACATTAAACATCAAAGGACTAGCAATGCTTTGTATAAGCATGTTTTGTTACATCCATCTGCCAGACTTAGGTTTCCCATTATTGATATTATTAAGGGCAAAAGAAAAAATGTTATTGGCTGGCATACAATTTTATATAACAAAGAGAAAAAATGGATAGTCAGACTGGTGGGGTTTATTCCCGCCTGGACTTAATGGGCAATTATGATCAGCCAATTACAATCACTGTTTGTTGGTTTGAGTTTATTTAAATAGGATTTCGTGTTAGCTCTATTCACACTGATGAAGGCTTTGGTGTCTATGCCGAAACCGGTTTGTCTTGGTATTTTATGAATAAAACGCTGGTCTAACCAACTCTCCAAGTGCTGGCTGTGTACTTTGGATGTCTACTTGGTTGAGCCGTGCACTGCCGTACTTGCAGGAGCGCTCATGGGTGAGATGATTTTTTATTCATGAGTGACAAATCCTGTTCAACAGTACAGCAACATTTTTTTCCTGGCAACACAATACACTGATACAGCACATCAGACTTCTCTCACTTAAAATTGTGTGCTAATATCCTGTATAGCATATTCTACAAATGCAAAAATATTGCAAATATTATTTCACATTGCTATCAGAAGTCCTTCCCCATACCTTTCAAGAACTGTCATGAATTCCCCATTTATGAATGACACGTGTCATAACTGTCACATTAATGAAAAGTACATTTCTCCTCGTAATAATTGTTCTACAGATTGAATATGTACTCCTTGTCAATATTTTAGAACTATACTGATTTTTTAGCTTACTTGAGAAACTTTCCCATTTATAAAAATATATATAACTGTGTACTCAGAGACTAACACATTTGCATTGCCACATAATTTCATATACTGTAGTTATTAGCTTATGAATTATTTGTACTAAGGGCAGATAATAACGTTTTAAAAAAATGCTTTATTTTGTATAAAGTAAACTACTCATTAATATGAGAATTATATGAGACAGTCAGTTTTTTCTTTCCCAAACAATAACTCCATGTAGAAGGTGGCTGACTTCATCTAGCCACCACACCTTAGACAGAGAGGGGTGTGGAGGTAAAAGTAGCAACTGAATGACTAGCACAAAGGTTAGTTAGAAATGCACTGTTCAGTTTCTTACTTTTAACATTTAATGGTGTGTTGCTTAGAGCACTTAAAAATGCAGGTGAGGTATGCAAGGCATAGTGCAAAGCAGAAACTGCAGGAAAAATGTATGCAAAGGTTAAAGAAAGTACTCAACAGATGAGCTGTACACGGACAACAAAATGTAACAAACTGAAGGATTTCATGGCATCCTTCTGTGTTAACTTGCAGAACAAGAAAGATTACATAATACAGATGGACATAAAAATTATGATATTCTGTGCTTCACTGATTAATAAATGCACTCAGATTCAGTACAAATAAATTACAGAAACTTTGTGCATTACTGATTAAAACACATAAAAGTGCACAAATTCAGTTCAAGTACAAAAAAGAAATGATGTGCTTTGCTGCTTGATAAATGCAAATATGTAAGAGAGATTTGAGCACACACCTATGATACGTAAGCAACCATGCACCGTGTCATATCTTCTTTATGCAGCTGAAGAGCAAAGACACTTGAAGTGACTTACTGACATTGCTCGGGAGTATGCAAACATAATTTTGAAATAAAAAAGTATCATTCTCCAAAGAAATGAGTTGAATAAGAACTGACATTTGTCTTTCAATTTGTATTTTAAATACAATTCCAGAGGTAATTTGTACTCAAATATAATAGAAAAAATAATGTGCTTCCAGAATACAAGTGTAGCACAATCAATATGAACAGTAATATAAAGCACAGAAATCCCAAATTATATTTTTACTAAATCTTCACAAACATATTTTCATATCTTGGAAACTATACAACCTAGACCTCTATTATTAGAACAATTTTGTTAACCAGACATAAACTTTCACATGACAACACAAAATTTCTCTATAAATAAGTTTATTGAGCTATTCATAAAATATGAAAACATATGTTTAATTGTATAATTAGCAAAACAAAGATTATTGGATATCTCTCAAGATATGCAACTTACACTGCAAATATTAAAGACAGTATTCTTCAACATGTGACGTTTTACCTAATGTTATACAACAGTTTGTAAGTCACTTGGTTTTTGAAGTATTACGTACATATGGAAATATTGCTTATTTTCATAATTACTAACAAACAACTAGCAGTATTTCCCCTATAGTGTGACGTAAACCATCATTTTCAGTGAATTTCCTGCCTCCCACATTTGTGTTTCATACCATACATCTCAGTAAAATGTTGGTTTCTCAGTTCTGAAAAATGTGCACACAAATATGAAAATATGAATAATAAGTGGGAAACAGAGATTAATTTCTCCACTGCATAACATCCTAGTTTAACAATCTTAGTGTTGTTTTGTTACTAAGTCCTTGCCCTCTCTAATGCTTCCTATTATTAGCTGGTAAAGAAGCCAGACCCAAACATTCTACATACCACAAGGAGGCATTGGCGTGAACTGGAAGTATACAAAACAGCGTTTTAGGCTTGAATGAGATAAATGTGTTATCATGTCATGTTACACCAGCTAATCTCCTTAATATCAGTAGACTTGAAATGCAAAAATCATCACCGTTTTATATCCTTCTACTGATTGTTCATAGGTTTCCAGTACGAATTCTCAGAATATTTTTTCTGAATGAAGATGTAATAAAAACAAGTAAACATTATTACTAAAATATGCACTGATGTATTAACAAATTCTGAGTCAATTTATTGTCTCCATTTCTTGTTTGTCTTTCTGCTATTTCCTCTCTTTTTTTTTCATATTTTAATTAAGCATTGCTTTTGTTTGTCTTTTTTCCTTTCTCTCCAGTTTATGTTAATTTTTCCAACAGGTACAGAAGTCATAGGAGCAGCCCAACCATGTTCCTCCCAGCTCATGAAGCATTCACCCTCAGTCCATCCAGAGATGGTGCCACTGTCCCGTAGGGAACCTGTCATGGCACAGCACAACATTTCACACAGCCACTGAATTTTGGGACTTGGTTGAGGACTTTGTAGAGCAGGCAGTGGAGAGAAAGCTTTGGCCAGTCCAGGATGTTCTTGAATATTAGTTATTTATTTATTTACTGACATTTGTTAACCGAGAATGTCCACTGGGTCAAATGTCCCATTTTCAGTGGAGGTCCAAGGAGAAAAGCGCTACAATCATTGTATAGTAAAAAACCTAAAAACATACATAATCTTACATAAGAGGTACATACAGTTGTTAGAACAGGTGCATATATTTACAACATATGCAAAAAGGTGTTTCATTGAAAATACACTAATATAGTCACAAATACAATACTGACTGTGATAAAAGAGACTGGTAATAGAAATTTTTTTTTTTTGCATCATAAAAGTATTATGTGAGAATAGGTGGATGAAGGCTTATGGCGGTTTGGGGTTTGTGGTACAGGTGCAGATGGGGTTATTTAGAAAGTGCTGTTTTAGAGCAGTTTTGAAGACTTTGAGTGATTCGAGTTGAGTAATGTGAGAGGAGATGGTATTCCATATCTTGGTAATGCTGTGGAAGTACAGACACTGACCAGCTCTCTTATTAGGTTTGGATACCTTTAAGAGAGCTTTATTAGTGGGTCTGAGTGTGCGGGTAGGAGTGTATGCCCGTAGGATAGATTAGAGTGCAGGGCAGTTATTTGGTTTAAATATTAAGTTGTGGGCAAGAGTAAGTTGCATATAATGTAGGTAGTGGGGGGAACTCAAACCAGTTGAGCTGAGATATAAAATAAATGAAGAAATACCAAACCAACAGGCTAAAATCCAGTAACTTTAATAGATGTATCCAAAAGAGTGGTAAGTGCTTTCACAGTGACCACACCACTTCATCAGACAACATTAACTAAGAAATACAAGTATTTTATACAAAGGTGAGGTCACCGTGAAAGTGTTTACCACTCTTTTGGATACATCTATTAAAGTTCCTGGATTTTAGTCTGTTGGTTTGGTATTTCTTCATTTATTTTATTCTTATTTTTGTCTTACCAACCTTTATCCTGCTACCATATATATATTTTGCTGAGCTGAGAAATAGCTTGGTAATGATGTTTACAGTTAGCCAGACCAGTGATAAATTTAGCTATTTTATAATAGCATGCTTGAACCTTATTAGCTTAACTTTGGTGTTGGTGTCCAGATACATTTTATTCTGCTAAAGTTTACCTAGTTTAAAATGGGTCTTCTTTACTGAGTTAAGGATGTGTTCCTCAAATGTGAGCTTATTGTTGATAGTTATAGATAGAAGTTTTGAAGAGTTTACTAGTTCAATTTCTGCCTTATTTTGAGCATAAATTTTAAAATCTATGTGTGGCGGCTTTGTAGACAAAAGTAGGAGTTTGGATTTTTTGGGGGTTCCAAAGGAGTTGAGAATTATTTAGCCAGGATTCAATGGATGTAAATGAGTTTTGTGTGAGCTTTAGGAGATCAGACACATTCTTGGAAGAGGAGATAATGGTGGAATCATCTGCATATTGAATTAGTTTACTTTGTGATGAAACCTTATGCAGATCATTTAAGAATGTATTAAACAGTAGAGGGCCGACAATGGATCCTTGAGGGAACACGTATATGATTGGCTTGGTATTCTGACTGGTGATTGAGCCATTTGACTGATTGTTCCCTGGTAGTTAAGTAGGAGGAAAACCATATTAGAATAACAGCCCAATTTTTCTAGCATGGGTGCAAGACTCACTGCCCCAGTCACACCAGTCACTGAGCCACCACAGGCCCATACCACCTCCACATCAGAGTCCTGCACTTCATCATCCTCTGGCTATGGAAACATTTGAGGTCTTAATGGACTGGGGTGTACCTTGGAGTAACTCCTCTTGAGCTTCCTCCTTCCCTAATTCTGAATCCTAAACCCCCTAACCTACTTTCTAGCTAAATTACCCTCTTACATAAAAAAAAATCTGAAAAATGGGGGGGATCTATCCCCCACTAAAAACATAGAACCCCTTCTCTCCCACCTCCACCAACACAACTCTCTTAATGTGTTCTTTATGTATGTTCCTCTTTGTTCTGTTCCCATTTTTCATCTTTACTATCTTCCCCTTTCCAATCTTTTAAAGAATCAGTTAGAGTGGCTACAAAACGATACCCCCATAGAAAATAAGTAAAAACCCATTTATATGTTTTAAAAGTTAATATAAATAGCTGTATTGTGCATTGCTTCCCTAAAATATGTGTCAGTACATCTAACATGTATGCGCATAGCCATGTTTGTCCATAATACTAGAATACTTCTGAAATTATATGAGAACTTACATTTCCATACATAAAGCTTAACTTTACTAAATTTATACATTTAACAAAAGTGGGTGTTTCTTTGCAGACGCTTTTGCATTCATGTAGTCATTGCAAATAATCTTAGATTAATATATTTGCAAATAGAAGTGGCGGAGCTCTTTGCAAATAACTACTAAGAAAGTGCAAAGCTTGGGAATATGAATACCACCCTATGTATAATTCTTGGAAAAACAAAATTTATTTAGGTAAAAATATGAATTTAATTTCAGTTGGCATTTAAATGAGGCCTGTATTCTGAGTAAACTGCATAGTGCCATGTGAACCTAAAATCACTTACGGAGCAATAAGGTTAAGAGCTACATGATTTTTGTTGTTGCTCTTCAGTGTGTATAACTTCTTATTACTATCTAAACCTTTTCAGTGAAACAATTTGTATAATTGACATTAATGAAATAGATATTTCACTTTCAACTTAGACATTTTATTTTATTTTACCTGATATTTGTTAACCTGCTAGGTGGGCAGTTGTCCATGGACCCTTTTCAGTTATGACCTGGGTACAATAACACAATTACAGAGTTAGTTAACAAAGTGATAATATTGTGGCTGGCATGCACAGTCACTTGCACAGATGTGCTAGGGGTATTCCTGATGCTTACAAATGAGTATAGCAAAGGCAAGAATTGTATAGGCCATTTACGCTAATGAGCAAGGTCTGAAAAATAATGAGGTGCAAATGAGAAATGTTGTAAAGTGTAATATGCTAATGAGGTAGTTTTGCAATTCATAGCCCGACATCCTTGCAGTATGCACATCCATTGTTAAATGTAGTGCTTCGCCTTTGATATTGATTTGCAATCCACAGACTTGTTTGTTCAAGTATGCACAAGCACTTCCCTGACACATGCATGAATAATTTCTCCCCAGCAATCCCTTCAGTAAAATTTCCTAATATGCACAACAACTAAAATGAAACATTTCCCCAAGCAACTATGTGAGTAGTATGTCCAGGTATGCGCAAGCACAAAAATGAAATATTTCCACAAATGGCCCCTTCAGTAATATATCCAGGTATGCACAAGCACTAAAATAAATTATTTCTCCAAGTGACCCCTTCAGTAATATGTCCAGGTATGCACAAGCACTAAAACGAAACATTTATCCAAGTGACCCCTTCAGTAATATGTCATGCACAAGCATTAAAATGACACATTTGCCCAAGTGACCCCTTCAGTAATATGTCCAGGTATGCACAACCATCAACATTAAACATTTATGCCCAGCAACCCCTTCAGTAAAAATGTAGAAGCACTAACTAATCTCCCCTCGCATCTCTGTATTCTGACTGAAAACTGCTGCTTTCTGGCGTAACTCCAGGGCAATTTTCACATGTTGTATGCAAATGAGGTTATTATAGATTCATGTCTATGAATCAAACTCATGCGCATACATGTAAAGCCCCTTAACATCATACTAGCTGTCCCCCTGTCACTTATGCATATTGTGCATTAGCAGTAGGAGAGCAGGTTAACAAAAAGTACTCTGCAATTCTGTAGTCATCATAACCGTTTAATGCTGCTCTTTGTGGACCACCCCTATGAAATGCAAAGCCCGGGACTATGAATACCACCCTATGAGTGCATTTTACAGTGATGTGTACAGAGGTGTTGATCTTAATACAATCCTTGGTAATGAACAATTTACATAAAGGTGGCTAACTGTGCTCTACAGAACCTAATAATATGTGGTAGAAAAGAAAGAGAAATAATTATGATAAAAGATTCATTCCCTTACATGTAAGCCATTTCGATGTTTACAAAGGGACAAGTACGCCTCTTTAGTTGTAAAGGACAAAAAATGCATAGTTAGGAGGAACATGAAGACATCTTAGACTAGCACTTGTCAGTGATGCAGGAACATTTATATGTCTGTTTTACGTGATAAATAAGTTGTTATGACTATGTTGATATCCAACTGTTGTCTAAAAATAATACATGACGTGTTAATGTGTAAATCAGTGTGTAGAGTCATAAACTTAATCTGAGAAGAAGCACTCCATTAAAGTTAGTTAAAATTAGCTCCTAAATCACAATGGGGCTTCAACACATTAGAATGCAAATGGCAGCACTGTCAGGTGAAAACACAAGGAATAATCACATGATCATGGTGCAACCAGACAGTGCATTTATACTAGAATGCCACCAATGTAACAAGGGTGGGTAGATCACAGCTCTAAAAACCCAAAGATATGTATCTCATTCTGCACAAAGTGAGCTAAACAAGATGAAATAAAACAGCCTACCTTAAAATCAGGAACATTATTATTACTAGAAAGTAAATGAGAGAGCACATACCAATAAAAGAATACTTAAAAGATTCTCAGTATTAACAAGATGTGCTAAACTCACTTTTGCCTCACTGAAGTCAGCCCTAAAGTGCATTTTTGGAGAAAAATTATCAGACATTGCAATGGAAATTAACAAAAGTCAGGATGCAACGGATTTCATAGAGTAGAAATATATTAGCAAAATAAACAGACAGAAGAGTTCTGTAAGGCAATCACTGCCGGGTATAAATCCCCCAAATAAATAAGGAAGGAGATCTAAATATATTGAATGTTAGAGGGCTGCTTACCTGAATAAAAACAGAGGTGAACGAGATAATGATGAAAAGTAAAATATATGAAGGCACAGTAGAATGCAAACTAGGTTTGTTGTTAGAGCCAGTGTCAGATTCAAAGATTTTTGAAGAAGAATTATGGGACATCTGTGATTCATAGATTCATAGATTAATACTAGGCTAATTGCCCTTGCGAGCCATTTTAAGCCTAGCCAATTATCCCCTGTGAGATTCAAACCCTGTACCTTGTGTTTGTAAGGCAAGCACCTTACTCATTAGGCCACCCTCCCAACCCTAAGCTGTTTCCAGTGGTGAGACTCAAACCGTGCACCTTGTGGTTGAAAGGCATACACCTTAACCACTGTACCATTTGTCCTTTCTGCATGTAACTACACTGTGAAAAAAAAAGGTTAGACAAGTGTATCAGTAAAATGTACCAGAATGAGGTAAAAAATATTGAAAACCAATATGCCTTGTAGATGGAAAAGCATTGTCTGCTACCAACAGACTTAAAAAAAGGCAGAAATAATCCTGGAGATGGAAAATATAAAGTAGTGATAATTAAACAACTGATGACTTTGAACTACCTAGATTTGAGCATCACTGTGTTAACATTCTAGATGAATACCTTAAGGGAAGTCATTCTGAGAATGAGGCTGTCGCAGTATCAAAAAGTCTTCTCAGGTAAAAGAAAGAGAAAGTTTTAAAGAAACTGAATTTTCATTTTTGGACCTGCTTCTGTGAATAGACTGCCAAAAGTACTTTATAATTCAAAAAGCAAAGATTCTGCATACATTTCTGTCTTCATATAGATTGTTGACAATTCTGAGATTTTTCTGACGTGTAGCAGACCTAAATCTAGGTCAGTTGTTGGCATGCTTATGGCCCTTGAGTACAATCAGACAGTTGTTATGGACTTTCATGAATTTGAAACTGCTGGTTTATTACATTCATATCAATGTACATGTTTCCATGGCAGAAGAATTATAAACACAAAGAGATCATCTGAAACTGCAAATGTATTCATTGCTGAATAAACAAGAATGGTCCTTCTCAGAAGCTGTTCAGCAAAAATGAAGCAGAATTTTATTATTATGTAATTAGAGATATGGCAAAGAACTTTTAATTCTGAAACTAATCTTGACAGTACATAGTCCTTAGAGAAATGGGCCCCTATAATTAATTAAGTTGACAATAACATAAATACTGTTAAAAGTAAAAGCTAATAGCAGCTGTGATTGGAAAATTACATTAGACTGGAGCCTATATCAGCTTGTGTTTGGTCAGAACACAAATTTCCTTCCTATTCTAACTGATAAGTTGCTTGCTGATCCACAATATGCATGTCAGTGGGAGAACTTATTTCAGCACTACATGAATTGCTGAGAGCAGTTACACAGGCTGAATGCCCAGACAGAATTCATACAGCAATACAGAAACAACTTTGTGTTACAAATGAAAGTGTTGAAATAGGAAAGGAAGCACTTAACAAAAAGGCTGACTGTGCAGAGTAGAACAGATGGGCAGTCATCATTTTTCAGGATGCTGTTGTGGGGATTGTGAGACACGGAACTATATGTGTATGTGTGCATCATTTTGGCCTCTGTAAAGTCAATGCTAAAACAGAGGACCATTATATCAATAAAACTGAAAAAGAAGAAATGACTGGAGAACTAAAAATGAGGTAGAGAATTATTGAATGAGTAAGGTAAAATTTGGTAGTGGTGGTGTGAAACACCCAAAATGGTGGACAGAGAAGATGAGGTGCAACCTACCACTTAAATCTTAGGGCAGGAAGAAAGATGAAGTGGTATAACTTGAAATTGTAGACCCAGCTGGTATTATGAGCACAGAAAGGTATGTTGATAGGTGTCTTGCAGAAGATATTCACTGATACACCATCTGATTCACATATGAAAGATGATGTAATTCTGACTGGCGTTGTGTTATTTGAATCAGAAAAACAGAATGACAAATAGAGTTGGAAAGATAATGATGATTTTAAGACATTGACAACTGTTGGCCAAAACTGCATCTCTAATAGGCATGTGTGCCCTCAAAAAAACTCCAAATAGGGCTACTCTGTAAAAATGCAAGAAGTGTGTTTATGGTAGAGCAGGTGGATCAATATACTGGTATGATAAATGAAAAACATCATTATTAGCTCAGAAGGGAGAATCTCAAGGGTTGATTCTGCTGTAGTGGACTGGCTAGAGGGGAACAATAATATCTCTGGAGTGCTTGCTTGCCACGGTGATGACTCTGTATATGGTGGCTCACAAATCTCTTTCACTTCAGTTATTCTCTGCCTAAAAGCTACCCCTCAGGTTGGCTATGAAAAGCATAAACACTTTTATCTTGTGGGACCTGAGGTAGCTGCAACTGTTGGAAAGGTATTGGTACACAAAGGGAGCTACATAAAAAGAATCTTTCAAACCTCTCAGTCTGCAGGCACTGAAAACAGGAACAAAGGCCCATGAAAAGTAGGAACATCCAGCTAAAAATCTGGATATCTAATTATCATCAACTTTGAATACAAAATAACACAAAATTCTTCCTGCTTCCATTAGAAGTGTGGGATACCACTCAGAAACACATTAAAAAACAGAGAGAACAAAAATGATGGAAAAAAATGTAAAATTTGTAGACTTTAACAAACTGTATCAAAAAATTCTACCACGCACAATCATTTATTTTTAAGTCAGAAAAGTTGAGATATAAGGTGTCCTCCTTCTTTAAATGACTGTTGCCAGTAGTATGTTGGTTGTGTATTATGGTTTTCTGTGTACTAGACAGTATCAAAAGTCATGTATGATGAGGGGGACTCAGAAAATTGTGTGAAGGGGTAAATCAAGCCTGAAAATAGTGACATACATTGAAAAATAAGGTCACCCTATGCAGAGATAAATCAGACCTGAAAATAGGAATGTTCCTTCAAAATAGAAATAGTTGAGAAGTCTAATCTTTGTTTCATCACAGAATGACCAGGGGCAGTTCAGCAAAATACCCCCTTACCAGAATTAAGAAAAATTTACATTGGTCAACCTTTGGACAAATTTTCTGCATATGAATATAAAGTTGACAAATGTATTCTTTGATACTTCCAGTTTGGCATGTACCATAAATAAGACGATTCAATAAATAAGTAAATAAGACTATGTGTAAAATACACTCTGTAAAATATTTCTAAAATTTCAACCCATAAGGAAGAAACAATCACTAAAACTAGAAATCTTCTATATTGCATCACATGGTAACCTAACTGATAATGATACTTAAAGGGGATATTTTGTTGTTTAGATGTGAGAAAAATGAAAATGCTCACTCCTTTGCTGGCAGTCAACAACAATTAGAAGAATCGCACACAGTAGCCTTACAGAAGTCCTTGCCAAGTCAGGCAGCCTCAGAAAAGCCATGCTTCTAGCTATGCTTTATTTTGAAC
The DNA here is from genome assembly GCF_019279795.1 of Protopterus annectens. NCBI lineage: Eukaryota > Metazoa > Chordata > Ceratodontiformes > Protopteridae > Protopterus > Protopterus annectens. The sequence continues at coordinate 643,467,366 of NC_056748.1, read as the reverse complement.
CCCCAAATGGTGCTCCAAGCTATGACAGCCTTCAACTAATTTGTATCACAGTTCTTTGGTAGAGGAAATTAACTCTACAAAGCATCTCACAGAGTGACTTTGTCCGGCAGTCAGTAAAACAAAATAGCTCATTCAGACTTATAGGGTTCACTGTATCCTGTGGTCACCTAGCAATAAACAGTTGGAAAACTGCTTATTATCTAGGAACACACAGGCTTCTAAAGACAACTGAAGAATAACCATGACATCATTTTTTAAGAGAGAGAGAAGGTAAGAGTGTTAAGTCTGCTTTATGACAGACTTCTGCAGCAGTATCTCCTTTATGGTAAAGAGTGTGTAGTGTTTACAGCAGTATTAACTGTGGACTTGTGTGTTTGTGTGTGTGTGTGTGTGTGTGTGTGTGTGTGTGTGTGTGTGTGTGTGTGTGTGTGTGTGTGTGTGTGTGTGTGTGTGTGTGTGTGTGTGTGTGTGTGTGTGTGTGTGTGTGTGTGTGTGTGTGTTTGTGTATGTGTGTTTCTCTGTTATGTGACCTGTGAGGCTTTAACAGGCTCATAAGTTGATACTAGGCAAACAGTCATTAGGACCATTCAGAGCACAACCAAATAGACCCTTCAATTACTACATAATTCAATAATGCTTGACTCCCTTTGGTGTATTATTTTTATTTATTTATTTATTAACATGTGACTGGCTATTTAGGATAACTCAGGTGAAAATATTCGACTGGCAATCCAGTGATTGAATTTAAGACTGAAAGTGACCATAGCATTGCTTTGCTTGACATGAAGGTAGATTTTGTTCTACAGACGTTAGTCACCGTTCTTGTTTATTTGTTGATGTAGGCCAAGACTATTATTACTGGTGTTTGAGGATCCATTGGTTCAATGGAAAAGCAAGATACTGAGTAGGGTAGAATCTTTCAGTGATGGGTCTTTGAAGGAGAAGGTCAGGGGAATTAAGACTTCAGATCTACAGGAAATGACTTTACAAACTATATTAGGGAGAAGAATTCCTGACCTATTGTGAAACATGATGGTCAAATGGCAGTCAGGCGTCAACACAAGTGCCCAAGTCCCTGATGACTATCAGTTTAGAGAGGTACGTCATTTAAATGAGAGTATTTGGGAAACTTTTGTTTGCCAAATAGGACCAAACTAAATTTTTTTAGTATTCAGCTTAAGACTATTATTAATACACCAGTAGTTGGCAGAGTGAAACCCCTGCTGTTTGTTAGAGGGTAAGCTAAGAAATACGCCCAGTTTACAGTCTTCAGCAAACTTAGATAACCACAAACCTGGAAGATTAGAGTGAATATCAGAATGATGGTGATGGCAAAAAGGAGGATGCCTATTGCTGAGCATCACTGGTAACAATTTTAAATGAAGAAGGAGCCCTACAATTTTCTGTACGTTTTACTATCCAATGGACAATATAGGGATTTGTATTACATTTAATAAGTTTATCAATAATACCTGCATGATGGATTGTATTAAATGCTTTGTCAGGACAAAGACAGACAGTGTGAAAAATGTGACAGATACCCACAGCATCAGTGACCTTTTCAAAGAAACCTACAAGTTTAAGAAGAAAGAAACTGCCCTTGGCAAAAGACAAAGTGGTTTTGTTATGCACTGGTGGTGCAGCAGGATTAAACTCTGATGACAGTGCAGGCGATCTAATTTGTGTTGGTGGCTCAGGCACTCAATGTCACTGGCGAGGGGAGAATGGGCAAGTGGAAACAGCTGAAAGTGCCATAGTATAGATTCTATAAGAGGATACCAGTTGTCATCCCACCTCAAAAAACCCTGCTGTCAAAGACAGACCTTCTAGCTTCCACAATGAAAAACAATACAGACGTTTGCTGCTGTGACAGTTTGTTCTCTTATCAATACAAAATTAAATGACCTTTTGAATCTTAAATTTAACATACAAATAATAAATGCTAAACCATAGCTCTCAACCTCTAAACACAAGAAATCTGGACAAAATCTAAAATAATAGGGGGACAAAGGCTCAAAAATAGGGACAGATTTTACATATTGCTCTTATCAACTTAGAAAGTTGTCAGAATAACAGATTTTGTGTCACCATACATTTTATGAAGGATGTGAAGTCTGAAACTCACATGTTCTGATCAAGTCTTTCTCCAACAGAGGGTGTGCACAGTGCTGGTTTATGACCTACCTCACCTGTATTTTCCCCTTTTAATGATAAAAAAACTGTCTGATGTTCCAAAAGACATGGGGAAAAGAGGAAGCTGGAGCAGCCCAGGTCCTCAAGCATGCACATATTGTACAAACCCTACCCCCACTTCTGAACCTAATGCTAAAGTCTTAACTACCTTGAACAAAAGAAATTAATAAAAACCAGAACAGGTAGGGATATGTCAAATGTCATCAACTTCTATATACAAATGTTGACATTAAATGTTGGTAACAAAGGTTAAAATTTCAGTTTGTTATCTGTATGTTAAATGTAATATTCAAATAATCAGTTTGATCATTGTTTTCATTGTGGAAGCTGGTAGGTCTGTTTTTGATAACTGAGCATTTCATAGCAAATGCTGTTGTTAAGAAGATCAAGCAGCATCTGTCTCGCCTCGAGTACAGACTGAAAAGTATTTGCAATACTAGTTGTAAATTAAACAGGTCTACCCCTATTTCACTGATATGGAAATCATTCATGTTGTAAAAATCTGTGTGAGGTTTATTCAGGTAGGACTGTTCAATCACAATGAACCCATGTTTTTAGATGATCTGGCTATTTTATAAATCAAAACCTGTGTGTTATTCCAATCACAGCTAGTTTCTTAGCTCCAAACATGACATTCTTGGCAAAATGGAAGATCAAACTATTTTCATATTAGGAAACTTCTGATTCAGTATGCTTAAATCGGACAGTATTTCACTTAGGAGAATTAATTTCGGGATATAGACTAAATCATTGTCTCCCAAATGAGTGATTAATGCATCTGGGGTTCTATTCCTTTTAATCACCTCTCCAGCAATGGCAGGGCTGAAGCCATGATAATCTTTAAATGCCAATCCATTCCGCTACCCATAGTGTGAGATCAAGACAAAGGTTTTTGCCTTTGACTTATAGAGGCTCTGAGTGCTGCCCTATAGATGAAAATGTGACTAATGACTAAGAGGAAGTGTGGACCTGAAAAGATTATACTACATTTCCATATCTTATGTAACTTAAAACAGCATTTAATTCCATCTATCTGTTCTTCAATATTTCAACAGAATATCCTTCCTTAGCTAGGTCAGAAGCTCTCCCTATTATCAACGAATGGGAAGTGTACCCCTCTGTTGCAATGCCCTGGCTGGTTACAGCTTTTTTGATCACGTCATTAACATCTGAAAGAGACAGGAGTTGGCTTCTAGGGTGATGAAATATCAGTTGATGGTTCTGTATTTCTTCTGACAGCTAGGGACCAATGAACCAGGCACAAGGTCAGATGTCTTTTCTTCTGCAATTGAATCAGTTGTCCCTGACACTTTTGATTTGTTTTATACTTTTTTATTCAAAGTGAAACAAGATTGGTTGCCATCATATACCTGATCAACAGAGTGACTGCAATAATTCATTGACCCCAAAGGACCTGGCATATATCCAAGTGAATAATGATGCCCAAATTACTAACATGTGGAAATCAATAACTAAACCTCTTCCTCCGCTAATTAGAAGTGCAACAAGTGAAACCCAAGTGGTTTCCTGGAATTTTTCTGCATCTGGCATTTATGTGGTGGCTCCAACCTTTAACTAATTGTTTTATGACCCAGTGTTTTGGCAAATTGAGAAAACTTAAACTGCAGGCTAACCAGCCTAGCATTGTGACTTGGGCATGAATGGAAGCTGGGTAATCTCCTAAATAGCACCAATGCAATACAATATAATATAATATAATATAATATAATATAATATAATATAATATAATATAATATAATTTCTTTCATTCATAAAGCAGAGCCGGCAGGCACTACATCTGACCACAGTATTGCAGGAGCTCTGCAACAAGGCCCTACAACAAGTTTACTGAAAATTTTGTCAGTGTTTAATGTAAGCATATTTATATGGAAGAACCTTGCTGTGTATTACCTTTAACGAGCTAAATATATGCCTGCTCTATAACTGTAAGTCTCTGTGAAACAGTCCATGCACTCTAAGGACCTCTAATTAAGTTGGCCACTATCCCGTTTTGCTTTGCCAGTAGACTATACTGCATATACCAATTATTTAGTCTCAGGAAATGACAGCCAACTTGCTTTACTTGTATCTCTCTGTTAATTGCTTTATTCTGGCTATAAACTGATTGCTCTCAGTTATAAACTGACCCGAGGGTGGTATTGTCACTGCAGTAGAATGTATTGCTAAATATCCCCTCAGTGGTGTCTCCTCTTATACTTAGGCATTATCCTCTTTCATAAAGCAGGTATGTGTTGTATATTATTACATTTATATTTGTTGTAAGACTGTTTAAAACAGTGAAAAGACTTCTGTAGTGTGTTATTTTTTTTAACACTCATTCAGATGACGTAAGTTTTGTGTATGCTGAGCATGTTTCCCTTTAACACATATGTATGTAACGTGAGTTGCTGGTGTTCTGGTATATATATATATATATATATATATATATATATATATATATATATATATATATATATATATATATATATATATATATATATATATATATATATATATATATATATATATATATATATATATATATATATATATATTGTGTGTGTATACATACATATATATATATATATATATATATATATATATATATATATATATATATATATATATATATATATATATATATATATATGTGTGTGTGTGTGTGTGTGTGTGTGTGTGTGTGTATATATAACCTCAACTTTGATTCCCATATTAACTTAACTATCAAATCAATCAATAGAAAACTTGGATCTCTCTACAGACTTAAACCCTTCCTCACTCCCTCAGCCGTACTTTAGCACAAACCCACATACTCTCTACCCTATTTTATGCCTCTCCAATCTATACAAACCTAACTAAAAGTAACCTCAACAAACTAGCAACAGCATACCATAACATAGCCAGATTTGCAACAAAAGCCCCAGTTCATACCCACCATTGCTCTAATCTCAAACAGCTAGGCTGGCTAGAACTACAAAATCATATACGACTTCTGCAACTGACCATTACCCACAAAATCTTTCATCAGCCCACTAATACCACTATACTCTGTTCCCTTATTACCCCATTTAAAAACATCTCTTCCCTACGCTCTGCTACCAAACTTCTAGCTGCCTCCAACAAATCCAGCAACAAAGCTGGGGATAGTCTGTTCTCCAACTGTACTGCACCCATCTGGAACAAACTTCCAAGTGAACCTATGTCTATTACCTCTTTACCTACTTTCAAGAAGCATATAAAATCATGGCTTTACTCCCAGCGGCTCTGCCCTTGTTCTAACCCTGACTAATCCTTTTTTGTCCATGCCTTTTCCTTTCTCCTGCTATCTATAACAAGATATTCTCTTGCTGTTTCTTTACTTCTCATCTAATCTTGAATTCTCAATACCACTATGATGGATGGATGTTTAAAAGAATAATCTAATGTACTTTTTCCTGTTGATGCTACTAGTAGTTTTAGACTTTTATGAAAATGTTATGGACTACAGTCTATCTGTTAAATACACCCTCTGTACAACTATGTTTGTAAAATTATGTCTTACTGTGGAGCTTTTCTCCCCGGGCCTCTACTGAAAATGGTCATTAATCCAGCTAGACTAGCCCGGTCAACAAATGTAAAATAAATAAATATATATATATATATATATATATATATATATATATATATATATATATATATATATATATATATATATATATATATATATATAACTAAATGGGTCTACGTTGTATCATTGAAAATATGGTTCGTCGAACCGTACTTCCAATAATTCACTTCCACGAAAGTGCATTATAGCGAGAATGCATTTTTTGTGGAAAAATAAAAATAAAAACTAAATAACCCCCCCCACTTTAATATTCTCACTCCGAGATCGCACTACAGTGGGAAAAAGGGAATATTCCCTTATCCCCACTGTATCAAGATCTCAAAAAGAGTTTGCTTAGTTGTACATCAATACTACACGTTGAGGCAAGTTAATTACATATCAGTCCTAACAACATTTCAGTAAACGAGTACTAAAAGGATGTCTATGGCCAATCACTCTTACACAAAAGTGCATACTCATCCTTAGAGAGTACAACCATGGCAGCTACTCTCATATGCTGCTTTACTCTACAATCCTCTCTATTGACATGACCCAGCAACCAATTTAAGATGTTTATCAAAAAGCAAATATCCTCATAAAATACCATAACTCTCGAGTGTACCTCATTTCAAGAAACGTCCCTCATTTGGGGTTATAGAAGTTCATGTTCCCTAACTTCCACCTTTACAAGTCTGACAAACATTCCAAGTTAAATATTTTCCTGAAAACAATGAAAAATAGAACTGAATCCTATTTCATTAACAGGGCTATACTGCAAATAAATTCAACCCCTTTTAGCCATCCTATGAACTGCCAGTTGGTAGTGAGTCATTACCAAGTGTTCCCACTTTTACCCCTTGTTCCACATTATAAGTAGCAGCATTCATGTCTCTTAAAGATGAGAGGATAAACAGTGAGGATAAAGCTGAAACTCTTCCGTACCTCTGCAAAATACAGCAGATTACAGTGCCAGCCTTGGCATCTGTGTCAAAGGGAAAGCTTACCTACCACAACACCCATATCATTACTGAGTTTCCAAAAGGTTTCACTGAAAAGCGTGCACATAGTAATGGACTCACAAAATATTGGTGACATGTCTTATCCTACCCTCTCCCATTACTTAACTCCATACAGTGATAAAATACTTCATAAAGTGTTAAAGCTCCCCATTTTCCCTACTCTTAACTCAAAATTCTAAACTTCTGCCCTTCCTCTGTCCTACCCTTCAGCTGAGCTTCCTAGATCTTCCTTAACCCTTCTTCCCTCGTTAGACAGTGAATGTATACATTCCGTGGCAATCCAAACGGTTGACAGGTATGGTCAAATGTCTGCCAGATTATACAGCCCATAGATCCACACAGCCCCCTTTCAAAAGTAATCTAATGTGAACTGAATGATTCCACGAATGTAAAAGGGATTTATTGTCCAGACACAGATGCAAATCAAGTGTTGTTCACAATCCTACCACGAACTGCAGACAAACCCCAATAAGCACAGAAATCTCTCCTGTGAAAATCTATAAATGAGAGGTATGATGCTAGTGGAAAATGTCTGCCCAGCAAAGGCCACCCCCCCCCCATGGTGCTAGCAACTTTCCACCTGCCACCCACCAACCTTCAGCACAGATGCTCACAACTCATACCTCCCAGCCTCTTAGGACAAGAAATTTGGACAAATCCATAAATAATGAGAGGACAAATTACTACAACTGGGAACACTTTTTTAAATGCTGCTCTTACAAAACTTAGAAAGCTGATAGAACAGGTCCTGCTTTACTATAAATCTTGTGAAGGGATATTAAGCCTGAAACTCAAATATCTGCCACTATTTTCTGACTTCAACCCATGATGCATTACTATTTCTCTGTTTGGAGAAGTATGGGCAGTAGCACCAATTCATTCAAGTGGCACCAGGTGCAACTGCACATGCGCAGTGACGAACTGCTACTAGCAGCTGTTTCCCAGCCCGCACATTGCTTTGGCAAAACTGGTTGACATAGCGGCAGGCTTTGCACTAGTAGAACTGAAGTCCCAAAGTCAATTGCCCCATTTTCTAACTTCAGCCTTTTAACAATCTCCCAGAAACATGCCCTAAACCACAACTTGTAGGGGTTCTGTGAAAGAACATACCTCCCCATTACCAATGCATGGATAAGAAATCAACTACCATGCAATGAGGAACACACCAACATACTAGGAAAAATTTGAACATTTTGTGAAAACCTCTACAGGAGAAAGGTAAGTAAGGGCTCAAAAGGCTGTACCCATTTTAATTATTACTCTTATAAACCTAGAAAATGGCTAGAATTACAAGCTTTATGTTAACCTGCCTTTTGAAGGATCTAAAACTGAAATGCATGTCATAAGAACCCTCCCCCTTCACTGGCTAGAGCCACTGCATGCATACGTAGACAGCAGATGTTACTCACAGGCCCCAGACCTCAACTGCTGAGTGGTCGCACCATACTTCACAGCAATGTAGCAGCGAAAGTAAAAGTTGGTGCTCTCTCTAACCTAACCTGCCCACATACACCTAGCAAAAAGTCCTTCCCGCAAGCCTATGTATGCCTTGGAACCCAAAAACAGCCAGAAAGGGGTAGCCAGGCCAAGAGGACAGCCCATAGAACAAAGCTTTGTTTGGCTAAACTGAGACCTCACTATGATAGCCTACAGTTCTGAACAAATTAAATATTCCCCAATATCTCCCAGTGACATCAGAGGACCTACCACCTTTACAGCGATTATAATGGAAGACCTACCAAAACCACCCTCCACACTCCGGCATCTCAAACCCAGCAAACCCACACAAAATATAAAGATCACATGCCATGCTAACATGATGGCAAACTCAGGAACTAACATGGACACCTGAATGATAAAAACGTACCACAAAATCTCTCTCGTCATCCTGCAAAACTCCTCACAACTAAAGGCACAACAACCGAGCAACACCAAACATCTGCAGCCATCTCTTGGGAAATTAGCATCCCACATATCCACAAACGCCAACGTTAGATACCTTTATATATATATATATATATATATATATATATATATATATATATATATATATATATATATATATATATATATATATATATATATATATATATATATATATATATATATATATATATATATATACTGGTCAATATGAGGCACAAATGCACTAGGATTCAGAATGATCTCTACAGCTTCTTCATTACAGGTCCCACCATAAAACAAAGATCTGTACTACTAAAAGCTTCAAAATAAAACCAAGCAGCAGAATGGTTTAACCTGGCTGTTACCTTACATCCCCAGTGTAAGGAAACTTCAACATCATTCCACCCTTCAACAGCAAGAAATCCAAACCTGACATGTCTGACCTATTTTTTTTCTTTTCTTTTTTTTTTTTTTTTTTAATAATTTCTCCAAGTTTTTTGGGTTTCCAATACCCTGACAAGAATGGACCCCAGTACCATGTCAAAGTATGATTAAAGTTCATGAATTAGTATTGTTTAATCTTTGATGTTAGCCAGAAGTGCTCTGCACACCACCCGCCATGTGTCCTGTAATGGCTCCTTCACCAATTTGTTCAGAGTTACATGCACAGATAACATATCTAAATACATTAATAAATTCTTTTGTATAAAGCCTATTGCTCCTACTATGACTGAACTGTCTGGGTATCTTCTACACTGCCCTCATTTATACCTGCAAATCCCCAACAATGAGCATCCCCACACAATTTGAAAGCTGACACTGAATGGCTGTCTGTTATGAACCTCACCAACTCACTCAGAGCCTGCAAAACCATTCCCAGATTCAGCTGAGGAAATTATCTCATGAAATAGGCCGATAGACTGCCTCCACTTGCAAAACGCAAACCCCAATTGAAATTCTAAGAAAACAAAACTCCTCACCAAAAGAAACAATTCAACCACCACGAGAACATGACAAGGACCTTGCTCCTACACTAGACAGGAAAGCAATGACCGATGCAAGCCCTAGTTGTACTCCATCATTTCAGCTACACAGGAAGCGATCATCAATGCAAAGATACAACCACCAGTGCAAGCCCCACTTGTATTCCACACATTTCAGCCGCCAGAATTACCCTGTCTGAAAGGCATCAACCTGCTACCAAAGTCCACTCCAAACAATGAACAAACCACAACAGAGATACCCAGAAAGATCACAAAACCACTCCACACCAAAACTCCCCTCTAACCAACAAAGCCATGCACAAAACTCATGTCCACCAACACCAACTGCAAACCACGCGTCCACAACCAAAACCAGCTATGATCCACGAACCCCAACAAAGAGAGAGAGAGAGAAAATACACACACACACACACACACACACATACACACACACACACACACACACACACACACACACACACACACACACACACACACACACACACACACACACACATAAATAAACAATTTACCCAGCAACCAAAAGCCATCCAAAGCCTACCTGCACCAGAGTACTTATAGGTTGTCACAAATGTGTTACTTACAGTAGCAAGTTCATGCTAAAATGTGTTTTCTTGCACAGTTACACTTGCCAAAACCCCTTAATCCCCTCCCTACCCTTACCTCAAATCCTCCCAGTCATCCCTTGTTCCCATTTAACCATTTCTCCCCCCCCAACCTCCTAATTCCTACTACTGTATTTATCTAACCCCCACCTGAAGATGTCCCTGGACAAATTGGTTTGTTACCATACCTCATTTAGTAGAAGAACAAAGAAAGTACAGCTACATAAGTAAACTTACCATAACAGTAGATGTTTAAATGGTCACTGCTGAAAATGGGTTATGTCCTGTCAAGGACTTAGCAGCCAGTCAGCTAGCTTCCAAAGATTCATGGCACAGTCCACGCTTCCAAACTGGTAGCCAGCTTGAGCTGAGTTGAATAAAAGTCAGGTTTGGGCAACTAGCTCTTCAGATATTTCATCCAAGAAGAGATTGAGTGGCTAAAGTCTTGTGAAGGCCAATGTAAGGAAAATAATAATAAGAAAAGGTAGAAGAAGAAAATATCCACACCCTAGCATAAAATATACACAGAAGCAAGGGGGAGGAGGGAGGGAGCAGTGATCACGTGAACATGTATTGTCCTGTGACGTTTACTTACACAACTGTACCATCTACTGTGTTCCTCGTTTGATTACTTTTGCATTAGCTCAAGTTATATGGGTAGATCTTCATAGCTTAGAAAGGCTGGGAGGAGGAGGAGGGAAGAGGACAGGTTTTGCTGGCAGAATGGTCCCAGCAATGCCTGTCCTAGACCAGAAAAAGGAATCTAGCTTATAGTGCTTTGTAAAAGTCTGCACAGTGGACAAAGTTGCTGATTTTCAAATACTTCTGGACTCCATCCTTTCCAAAAAGACACTCAAGTCCTTGGCAGAATGAGCCTTGTCCCTGTCTGGAATAGTTTTGTTGTGGTGGTACTAACAAAAAGTAACAGCAACCATTTGAAAATAGTCTGTTTTGATACCTGTTGTTCTTGCTTTTCTTACTTTCAAAGAGAAATGAACAACTGATCAGAAGTTCTGAACGGTTTTGTTTTGTTTAGTCAAGACAGCACCTGAGTTGTCTTTTGACATCCAACGTATGAAGCAACCTTTCTCCCTCATTTTGAAGCTTTGGAAAGAAGACAGATAGATGGATAGTTTGGTTTAAAGCAAATTTAGATAAAACTTTAGACATAAATGAAGGATTAATCCTCAAAGATACCCTATAACTGTGCAAAGTGAGATAAGATTGACCTATAAGATTTTGCAGTTCAGATAATCTTCTTGCAGAGGTCAGAGCAATAGGTAAGACTGTTTGCCATGTGAAAAAAACACAAGTCAGTCTGATGATCTGGTTCAAATGGAGCAATAATTATTTTTTCTAACATAAATTTAAGATCCCAAGAAGGATCCATCTGTTTTTAGGAGGTTTCTTGTGCAATGCCCTTTTCAAAAACATATTCATGTCAGACTGCTTTGAAAGAGGGGCAGCCACAGGGAAACATTCTGAAATGGCTGACAGATAAACATTGATGAAGGATTTAGATAGGCCATAGGATAGTAACTCACACAAATAATATAAAACCAGAGAAACACTAGCCCTGAATGAGTACTGGTTATTAATGTACCTTCTAGAAAACCTTGCCTGTTTGCTAATATAGGATTTAATTGTGGCAGGTTTTCCTACTTCCATTGATACCAGCTGCACTTCCTCAGAAAAAAAGGTGTCTGAAAGGTGTTATGATTTAAATAAGTTTTCACAACTTTTAAGTACAAAAGTAAAAAAAAATGATGCTACCATTTATAATTGAACAAAGTTGTCTATAAAAAATATTTTGTTCTAGCTTAAATATAAATATTTTACAGAAAAAAAAATAGCTAAAATGAAAAGTATACAGATGTCCAGTAGTGAGTCTTTCCCAACCTGCATTTGATTAAGTGATATTTGCCGTACAATAGAGGAGGGTTATGGAGGAGGCAGTTTTTAGCATAGAGATGGTAGTGAATTAGAGTTGATCTGCTTTGTTTATCACAGGTTTACTCATATTAGAAAAATATCATATTGACTGTATCCACAAGTTGTATGCACAAACAAATTTCTTAAGACATTTTACAGAACATTTAAGCACTGTTAATTGAATTGACCATAATGAGTAAATACCACACCTTAGTAACTATGAAAAAGAAATGGTGTTTTAATAAACCCATAAGATCTGATTGAAAAGATGGCCATATATTTTGTTGAAAATGTGTTTCAATAACACTGAAGTATGAAACATCTTATTTTATTTTCTTTATATTATGTTCATTATTGGCAATATCATTAGTATTGTAGGTGATTATTGACAATTTTTCCTTTCCAAATGTCATGAGGTGAGAAGTATTTTACATTGTCAAAGTGCTAAATGGTATGCCATTATACTGAAGCCCCAATGATTTTATTTTCAGTTAGCTCTCATATATGTTAACAATGGCTATGTTTTCACTGCTAATACTTATATAGCTACTTGAAAACATACATGATATGTCTCTTAAAAGAGTCTGAACAGAGGTTACAGATTGAGGTAAATATTTGTAGTTGCTATAGGAGGCTATGTTCTCAAAGCAAAACTGGAAGGTACTCAATGGCTGGTCTCTGTTTAAGAGTAATTTTGGGATAAGGTGAACATTTTTGATATATGGCTATCCTTATTAAATTTAATAAATAATTCTCTGTTACTGTCACTGAAATTCATGTGATTCTTAAATCACTGAAGACTCTACAGATGTTAAAAATATTTTTTTTAAAATACCATAACATGATCAACCCCTAACTGCAAATGACATGGAAATGAACATATAGACTGGAGTGATTAAAGGGAGATGGAGAAATTAAAAAGAAAGATTTGTAGTGGCGCATGAATTGTAAACAGAAGCAATACATTGGGGGAAAAACAGACAGAAGCCTTAGGAAGAGGACATATGAGTACTTGTATGATATTAGGAAAAGAAAGTAAACGAATGCACATGTTGGATGTCTGGAGCATAATAAATTTATTATCATTGAGCAAGTCCCTTATTACCCAAAGGGAGGGCAATGGGAGTTTAAGGAAATGTCAATCTATAAGGTGAGAATAATAGTAATATTTTCCCTTCCATATTTCTAGCCCTCCAAAAATCCTTACATCTATTTTCTATCTCATCAATCTTTTCTATCAGACATTTAGTTTGAGCAAGAATTCAGTTTGTGTTTCCTCTTCCTTTATTCTTCTTTCAAAGCCATTTAGTGTTTCTTCAGTATCCTTCATTTTGGTGATCAGCCATTTCATCATGTTTTTAAGAATATGAATCTGCTTGTTTGTTGTAGTCCCCTTTGATATGATACAGTCTCTCGCATATTAGTTCCTAAAGACTAAAGTTCTTTTTTTAAAGAAGTTATTCTGGGATGAACTTTTAAAATAGCTCCTCTTATCAGAAATTATTTTCTTGTTAGCCTTATTTTATAGGAAATATATAGTAGTAGTTTTAAAAATAAAATTTCATGCTGAATTTATGTATTTAAATTGGAATTTTATAGAGAAAAGTGGAATGCAATCTTAAATGCACTTGGAATTTTTGTCAATATATTATTGTTATATGTGTTGCTATTATATTGTGTGGAGTTTCTTAGTACTCAAACGTTTTTAATAGGCTGGATAAGGGTTTTTTTATGCTGGAGGGTTCCTCAGTATATGGGAATTAGACTAGACTAGGTACATAGGTATTTATGTTTTGGGTTTGGCATTTTGTAAAAGAACTCGAGTTAATATATTAGTTATTCAGGTTTTGTTCTGTGAAATGTTTTACTGTTTTCCATTAAAATGACAACTGTCTCACTCTTCATATTCTATATTCTTTTTTAGTTGATAATTCATGGTTAGGTCTCTATCATTGCGTAATAATGAATGCTTAAAGATCTACTTTAGTTCAGCAAATGATCAGATGATAAACGCTGTTAGTTCGAATACTAATAGTCAAACCGGCAAAATAGCAAATGGCCAGAACAGCAAATTTTTTCCCAGGGAAAGAAATTGCTGGGCCATCCGTCCAGGTTGTGCCATTTCCTCCACTTTAGTGTGATCCTGAAGTTCATATAGTTAAGTAGGGTGTGTGGGGGTGAAGCCCCCCACTTCATTTACTGTTTAGTGTGGGTTTTTTTTTTGGGGGGGGGCAGCGATTTTTTTTCTGTGGGAAATAATTGCTGTTTTGGTTGTCCGCCGTTATGAGTTTTCGAGATTTAAGACTCGATATAACAACTTTCGATCATCTGATTGTTCATTGTTATAATATAGACCCTATTGAACACATTAAAAGCATCATCACTTATTATGAATGGCATTACAGTGGCAATAAAAGGCAAACATTTTTTTAAGTTTCTCAAATTCACTAAAGCAAATATATTATTGCATACAACTCATTTATTAGAGAAAATATAGGTTATTCAAATAATTTTGAATATGAGATTAATTCTTCGTCTTTTAAAACTGAAAGAAGGGGTACAGGCATACTATTAAATAAAGAAATGTTACCCTGATTATTGTAGACTTATTCTTCTTCTTTCGGCTTTCCCGGTTAGGGGTCGCCACAGCGGATCATCTGTCTGCTCATGATTGGCAGTGGAGATTTACGGTGTCGAGTTGCCAGCTCGGCACCCAACCTTCCGCAGAAGGCACACACACACTCACACCTAGGGCCAATTTAGAGTGTCCAATCCACCTACTGCATGTTATTCCAAATATGTATTGGCTTCCAGAAACTGGAGCAAAGATAGTAATAGAATATCAATATTGTATTAAATAAAATGAAAGGTAGTCCAGTTTTAAATGGGGATTTTAATTGTATTTTACATATGAAACATAACACTACTGAAAGAGAACCAAAATGTCAGCACCAGCAAAGTACTTTTAAGGAATGGGCAGATGATATAAATCTAAATGATGTAAAGCTATTTTCTAAAAATGATTCCTTATTTTACACTCATTACTCTTATGCTCATGGCATACAAACATAAGGTTTTTATTTCAAGTAATTTATAATACAAAATTGATAAAATATTTGTAATTCTGTTTTACTTTTTATTCATAATACTATTAATTTTCACTTAGAAATTATGCCAATGAAATTATATTTTGTATTCTAAACACCAGCATATCTAATTAAGTAACTGGATTTTAAAGACTGGCTTTTTAAAGAAATTAAGAAAGATATGGATTTAAATTATGACACGGATGACAAAATTATTTTCTGGGATTATTTGAAGGTTTACTTGAATAACAAGATTAATAGTTGGTGTGCTAGGAGAATTAAGGAATAGGACAAAGAGATGGAAGTTTTACAAGAAAAAATAAAATAAAAATAGTTTATGGTCTAAAAAGTCTGCAAGGGCAATTTTTAGAAATACTAACACATAAAACTGAATTCACATTAGAGAAAATAAAGATGCATTATTGTCCATTCTCTCATAGAGCTATATATAGACTTATTTTTCTTCTTTTTTAAACTTTTGCCAGTTAGGGTAGCCACAGTGAATCACCTGTCCGCTCATGATTGGCAATAGACTAACAGATCAAAATCAATTAACAAGGCCAATAAGATCAAATGCATCCTAAATCCAAGTACAGGTAAGAAAACTTCAGACTTAGAGTAAATTTGTTAAAAATAGATTCACATCAGAAAATACTTTTAATAAAAGATATCTCAATAACTGACATTAAAATGCAATTGAAGCACCTTCTGGGCTAGATGGATTAATACCAGAAAGTTATAAATTATTTCCTTTACATATAATATTATTAACTAAGAGTATTTGTATGAATTCAGCAGGATAAAAATATTCCTCTCTGTTGGAATTATACATTAAAATCTTTGGTTCTGAAACTTGCTAAAAATCCAGAAATATGTTTATCATGCAGACTTATATCTCTTTTAAATATTACCTACAAATCATTTGTCTGTATTCTAGCTAATAGAAGAAAGCATATGGCTGATTTTTTTTTCATAAAGCCCAAACTGAGTTTATAATTAATAGACAGAATCAAGAAAATATTAAAACTTTCAGAACCAATAATGACCTAGCAAGAAAACATATACATAAAATATAATTAATAGTAATCAGCCTTGACAATTAAAATGCCTTTGATTCAGTAAATTAGTCATATTTGTTGAGGGTTACAGAATTATATGGATCTCCTAATGAATTTATTTCCTTAATTAAAAATATTTTTATAAAGTCCAGAGCATACATTAAAATTGGCCCATATATTTGACAAGGTTTTGAATTAAATAAGGGGACTGAACAAGGGTGCCCACTTCCTCTGTTATTATTATTTGATTTAACAATAGAGTTTTTCCAAATTTTATAAAAATAATATCTAAAAAATTAAATCTTTTTTTTTTCAAATAACTTTTTAATGAATATTTTTTCACATAAAATACAAGTAGAAAGATAAACAAGATGTAAAGTTGAATGTTACATTAGAAATTTAGCATAATATAAAATACACAATACACACTTTAAACCTAAAAAACTAGCTAGGAGAATGCAGTATTGGATAACACAAAGGAAAATATTATTGTTATGTTATGTTAGTTAATATTATTTTATTATTTTTTCACTTACATTATATAGCACACATGAGAGCATATTTTAGAGTAATAACACTAACCTACACAAAGAAATCAGTCTACTCTACTAAACCTTATATATATATATATATATATATATATATATATATATATATATTACAAAAAACTGTGCCTTAGATAATGCTGTTACTACTCCCAACTAAGAGATGTGTTTACTATCTTTGTTTTATTAGAATTTGTCTTGCAATTTATGATAATATATCAATTAATGGTTTGCAGTAATTCTGATAATATGTTTGTTTTTTCTGACTTTTTGTATAAAGTTTCTTAGCCAATATATGTTTTTGGCCATGCTTTTGTATTCTGACAAGGTTTGTCTTGATCTGTCTATCTAGTTCTTTGCTATGTAAGATTTTAATAAGGTGCATAGTGTTATTATTATGTGATTAAAGAAATGATTTTTCTTGCTTTTGAATATATGCAGTGTTGCTGCATCCCATGACAAAGTGAATTTTGAATAGCCTGATTTCTCTAAGAGTAATCTTAGTGAGCACCGGAGTTTATAAACTGTTTTGCAGCTCCAGAAGATGTGGAGGATATCTGCCTCTTTATTTGGAAGGAAGGGTCAGTAAGGTGACTTAGATAGATTGAATTTGTTTAGGTGTACAGGTGTATGGTATTCATTATTAAAATCATGATCTGGGTGTATATTATTTTTTTATATGGCATCAGTTTCATAGTAATTCTAATAGCTGATTCCTTCTGATTGTCTGTTATGGTATTACCTTTTCCTTCCCAAAACTTTGAGAAAAGTATTGTATTTTGATATTTAATTTTGCTATTAATGTATATGTATTTGAGAGCATTTTCTTTTTATTTAAGAGCAATTTTTTTAATTTGCTGTGCTAAATTGATATCTTGCTCAATTACATTGATATCTTTGGTTATTATACTAAGTATAGGATTTGTTTAATTATCACTTTATAATTATTGTTTGCTTTAAGTAGGTTTATTATATTTTCCATTGAGAGGTTTTGTATTTGGTAGAAGTCCCATACTGTGTATTTTTTTATTAATGGGTATTTATCTAGGTTTTCCATGGAGTTTGTTACTTTTATATCTGGGTTGTTATGTATTGGTTGCAGCAGAGTAATCATGCCTTTAACATTTATTGATATCAGTAATTTCTTGAAAATTTCACAGCTATTAATTAAGACTGGGTGAATTTTTGTTGTCTTAAATATACCTTGATTTAAGAAGGGAATTGCTTTTGGGTTAACTTTAGATGTAATATTTTGGTGAAATAATTTAATCCATAGTGGATACCATTTGTTGCCTATTGGGTCATGGTTTGCTATTTGCATGATGAGACTAGCATTAATAATTTCATAGTACAGTTGAAAATCAGAAAGGATGAGGCCTCCTTTTTCTTTTGATAGTATTAATTTATTATAGCTAATTCTTGTACTTTTTGGGTACCATATGAATTTTGCTAGACGAACTTTCATCTTGTTGAAGAAGGTTTCTGGAATTTTCATGAAGGTGGCATTCAAATGGTATAAAATCTTAGGCAGTATATTCATTTTGACTATTGAAGCTTTTGATAAGGTAGATAGTTTAAGCTTTTCTCATTTGTTAATGTTATCTATTATATTGGACCAGGTTTTAACTATATTGTTATTGAACAAATCTGACTGTGTATGGTTAAAGATTATACCTAAATATTTCAGCATATATTGCACTTTAACATTTGTCACCAGAAAATAAAATTCTTTATGTCTCAGGGGGTTAATTGGGTATATAATTGACTTCTTAGGATTAATTTTATAGTTAGATACTAGGGAAAACTTTTCTATGAATGACAGGATTTTATTTAAGTCAGAATTGGGATACTGAAAGTAGATATTGAGATTGTCTGCAAAGGCTGTGTATTTTATTTGGGTTTTAGATATCAAAATAAGGTGATAATATGTTCTCTGAGTGATTTGTAGCAATAATACTTCTATATAGAAATTAAACAGGATTGGTGAGAGTGGGCATCTCTGTCTGGCGCCATTAAGAATTTGTATTGGGTTAGATATTTTCTTATTAATATACAGAGTTGTAGTTGCTTTACTATATAATGTTTTGATCATTTATATGTATTCTTTAGGGAATCTAAATTGAGAGAGTACAAAGAGGAATAATTTTTGTTTGACTCTGTCAAAGGCTTTTGTTGCATCAACTGATAGAGCATATTTAGGGGGATTTATCCTTGGCACATAAGTGGGATAAGGCATCAATGGTTAATGTGTTATCCCATACTTGTCTCTGACTCATAATGCCCAGTTGTTCAGGTGCAATTAAAGCTGGGGCTACTTTTTGCATCCTGTGTGCCAAAATTGTTGAAAATATCTTTAAATCTATATTTATCAAAGCTATAGGTCTGTAATTGTTTGGATTTGTGGAGTCTGTATTTGGTTTTGGTATAGGTATGGTTTTGGAATTGTTCAAATAAAGGTCTGATATCCCAACTTCAATTATATAATTGTATAGCTTTAAAAGTAGTGGGGTTAATTGTTGCTTAAAATGTTTATAGAATTCTGCCACATATCCATCAGGAGCAGGAGCTTTCCCAGATTTTAACTTCTTAATCGCTTTATTTTCTCTTTTGTCAATGGACTTTTAAGACTATTATATTGTGAGTCATTGATCTGAGGAACATCTAAGTTATCCATAAAGATTTGGAAACGTTTGTCATTAATATGATCCTGTGGACCATATATGGACTAAAATATTTCTTCAAAAACCTGTATTATTTCATTATCTGAGTTATGAATTTTGTCTTTATATTTTATTTCTTTTATTTTACAAGTAGGGTTTCTTATATTAATACATTTTGCTAGCATTTTGGAAGGGGTTTGAGCCCATTCCACATATTTATATAGCATCCTTAGTTCTGTAAATGTATATTGTTGTGTTAGGATCTCATTTAATTGTTTTTGTAGACTTGCCATTTTTTTTTCTCAAGAGTGGGAGTGTGGTTTCTTTGTAATTCTATTTTGATTTGTTTTAGCTTGCCCTCTATGTTAGTTATTTTTTCATTTTTTTGCTTGTTGTAGAATTATGCTTTTTGGATGAAGGTACCCCTAGTTGTGGCTTTAAAGGCTGCCCATTGAATATCCAGAGGAGTATCATTATTTACAATGTTTTCTTTTAAATGAATAATAGAGTTTATAATCTCTTGTTCCACTTCTTTAATTTTCAGCAGGTTTGAGTTTAAAGTCTAGTTTGAGGTATTGTGGGTAGTATATCTGTTTTTATTTTGTGTTACTGTTAAATTTATTTTTGAGTGATCTGATATTGATCTAGATTCTAGATTATATTGTACTTCATAATGGGCAAAGCTTTGAGAAATTAGAAATATGTCAATTCTATACCAGGTCTTAAGGTATGGGGAAAAATATGTGTATTTGCTACTTAGACTGTCTGTGTTGTTAAGTTCAAAGGGATCTATTAAGATGAAGTCATCAATTAGTTCTGATAGAAAGGTTGTGGCATGAGGTGACTGAGTGTAATTTTTATTTGATCTATCTTTGGATGGATTTATTGTTATGTTCAAATCTCCACCAACTATAATCAGATGTTTTAGATGCTTTAATAATAAGTTATAGATTTCAATTAAAAAATCAAGCTGATAGTTGCAAGGCCCATATATATTACAAAGTAATAATGGTTTGTTGTATGTTGGTTGTAAACATGTGAAATAGCACCATCTACCTATTGTATCAATATTATGTTTAATGATGTTCCCTTTAAATGATTTCTTGACTATTATAGCTGTCCCTCTTTATGCGATACTATCACCAGCTGCTCTTATTTGCTGAACCCACTTAGTGTTTTTTTCTGTACCCTTGTCCCATTGTTCCATAGTCATATGAGTTTCCTGCAAAAAGGTTATATCCAACTTCGATTTGTATATACGGTGCATAACTAGCCTTTTATTTTTAATGTCTTGTAAGTCATTTATATTCCATGAGGCTATGTTAATCATCTAAGCTGAATATTAATTTGAATAGTGCTTTAGCTGAAATACATACATGTGCTGTGAGGAGAGCATTTGGCAAAACATTGTGGTTATTAGTTGATGGGTGTTGGGACGCAAAAGCATGAGAGGGGGAGGTGACATAACACTCTTTCAGAAATTTCCTAGTGCCTAACCACTTACCATTATCCTCTGAAAGAGAAGGGTTAAGCCAGTAAACAGTTAATAGAAACATAGTCTTAGAATTGAAAAATACTGAAAACATATACAATTTTAACTATCATACAATAATTATTTTCCATTCCAAAGAACATCACAACATTGCTGGGGTAAACGCTATCGAGCCAGCAACTTAGTTATGAATATAACTGATGTTTTTAACCCAGTTAGGCATTGTATGTAACTTATGGCTTGTACTGATCATATATAATATAATATATAACCTTGAAGAAGGCTCCATATGTCTAGCTATATACTTTTTCTCTATCCTTCTTTTGAGTGCTATATGTACAGTACAGGAATAAAAAACCTGACCTAATAGAGCAATTGATTCATTAACTGTAAAGTGTATCATACAATATGGTATGAGCAGATGTTATATACTACCATTCTTATAGTTCTTCTAGAAAAGCAGATAAAATATAGCTCCTTTATATTCTTCAAATTAAAATGCATCTAATACACATACTATTATCATGACCTTTCTCTAGAACTTCTACTGCTAGTTGATATAAAAAAAAACCACTGTTGAATGAGCATAAAGTCAGATTTATTTACAAGTGTATGGCCACAAAGTTGTTGTTTATCTTTCGGCTTTTTCCCGGTAAGGGGTCGCCACAGCGGAACTCCGATCCGCTAATGATTGGCAGTAGATTTTTACGAAACACCGAGGTGCCAGCTCGACACCCAACCACCAACAAAGGAACGCCCATTTACGCACGCATGTCTTTCGAGTGCTACCCAACCACGGAGAGGACATGTAGACTCCACACAGAAGGCACTCCCAAGCCAAGCCGAGAATCGAACGGGAGAGCCTCTTGCTGTGAGGTAACAACGCTACCGCTGTACCGCCACGGAAACCATATGGCCACAAAGTCCTATGTTATAATGTTTCTATTCTTCATGAGTAGTCTTATTCTGCAGATATCCCTTTAACCTTAACTTTTTTCTTTCATTTCTTGTTAAAGTCTTGCTTTTTAGCTTCCATCATTCAAACTGTCAGTTATTTACAAATATATTCTTCTTCTATACCTGCCTTTAATTTACTACTGCTAGTGATCAAAGGAAGGTTTTCAGCACCTGAGAGATTATGGAGCCATAAATTGTTTCAAATCCTTAATTTCAGTTGTCTCTTGATTTCCAGCATTTTAATACAGCAACTTACTTCCTGGATGGCATTCTGTTCGAACTGGAGGCTCTCTTAGTGTAAGCACATATTTTCCTGCTTCTTTTTGGGACTTCTAGGCTGCTGTAGACTTGCTTTGGCTCTGACATCACTGTATGAGTTACTTGACATGTGGGACGTGATGTCAAAGGATACGGGACGTCTAATGTGGCTTAACTTCCAGGAAAAATGGCTTTAGAATGTTGCAATGGAAAGGAAAGCCTAATGAGCATTTTCCTTGCAATATAAAGGTGAAAAACTTCAGAAACTACAAAATAATGCTTAACAATACTAGTGACGCCTGTGTTTTGTCGGATTTAAAGTCATTCACTATTTAGATGCATTTTAAATACTGATAGAAACAGTATTACTGGTACTTACATTTTACTGGTTATTTTGAAGGGATCTCATTGAATGCTTTTAAGAAAGCAGTGTTTGCTTCATCTTTACATTTTGCTTGGTATGTGGACCCCTTGCATTGGAATTGTAAGGTGGTAGGATACTTCATTTGGAATTTTATTTTGTTTTTTATTAAGTATGAACAGAAAGGTGTCTCTGTTGCTTGATAGCTAAGGGTAAGTCCTGTGCAATTGTTATTCTGTTTCCTTTCCAAATGATTTGTTTTTTAGCTTTACCAGCTTGTATAATAATATTAGCATGAGTTGCATTTAGTATTCTCACGTAGACTTGCCTTGGGGCATCAAGAGTTTGTGATTTTCTTAAGGCTCCATGGAATCTCTCTAATGTAATATTGTGAACTGCAGCATTGTTTCAATGATTTCTTTAATTGCATTATGCAGGGAAGCTTGTTCGTAGGCTTCTGGAATACCCCTAATGAGCACATTATTGCTTCTTGATCTGGCTTCTAAGTCAGTTATTTTTTTGTTGTAGATCAGACACTGTTTTTTCTGTGGCATTAGTTCTTCATCAGATTTCTTCTATTTTAGTTTCATTCTCTACAGTTTTCTCTTCATTTATTCTCTAGTCTAGTTAATATTTGATCTATATTACTTCCAAAGACATTTATTTTTATAGAAAAAGAGTGCATTTCGTCTTGCAAGGGTGTTAGAGCTGCCTTGAGTTCTTCCATGAAGAGATGTTGTTCAGTCTTCATTTTGGTAGTCTGCCAGCTCGACGCCCAACCTTCAACGAAGGCACGCCCATTCACGCATGTTTTTTGGAAAGCAACTCGACCGCGGGGAGGACATGCAGACTCCACACAGAAAGCACTCCCCATACTCCAGCTGAGAATCAAATGGGAGAACCTCTTGCTGTGAAGCAACAACTGTTTTTGTAAAACAGTTTTCTGTATACCAGTTTTTTGCCTCTTTGTACAGACTTCTTTCTCAGGTGAGGTTAATTGTGAAAGTCTTGTTTTTGATGTTTGAGATTCCATTAAGTTGTCTTATATTTATCAAAGTTTCTTATTTTTCTATGTAGTTTTCTGTAGTTATTGATGAGGTCTGCACTTCTTGCTGAAATCCCCGAGTCAGCACACGTTGATCTTGCAGATAAGTATATAAAAATACTGCATTTTTTACAAATCTGCTGAAAAGATGCTTTAGTATGAAGTTTAATACAGTATTCTTTGTTTTCTGATGGTGTAGCAGAAGGGCAGAAGCCCAGATTGGGTTAGATTGTAGATTTCTGTCAGGAGCTGACTGAGAAGTGTGCTTCCTAGCTAGCAGCCATCTTGGAATCAAAAGATTTAATCTTTTTAAAAGTTTTTCATCAAAAAGTTTATTGTTTGCAGATGATATTCTGTTAACAATGGGAAATGTCTGCAAGATAAATTCTAAAGTGAAAATCAATAATGAGAAAATAGAATTTCTATATGCTGATATTTTAAATAGTGAAACCAGTGAAAGGGGAACTCTACTCAAGCACAGCAGCCAAAATACAAAGTCCTAAACATAAGTTTATTTTTAAATAACACAATACATTTTCGTTACTTTAACAGCAAGTAACTTCTTCAGAGGAACAAACAGAAGAATTGGATAGCACCAAATTTAAACTAAAATTGACGTAATCACGTCTACAAGCGCTTCATTAATATTAATATTAAAATCATCGCTGTCAGCAGTAAGACATCAAAACAACAACTGAGACAAAGTTAATAACCTATGCTGAAACACATTTACATTTGTTGAGACCAGCAAAATATTTCTAGCGCTAACCTAGTATTATCATCATCCTGATAGATAGTGCAGTTAAAAATCAGTGATGAAATATATTCAATGCGCTTCACCTAGAACTAAGTGCTAACTGTGTAGAATATAAAATAATATAAAATCTGCAAAAAGTGTACTAGAATTTAGGAAAATTCTTGACACTAAATAAGTCAAGCTAAAAAGACATAGTGACCTCTTATACCAAAGCTAGTGTGTTAAAATAGGTTAAGTTAACAAACATTAGCACATGAACTGTCAATGTATTAGGTACATAAATAAAAATAAAAAATAAAAAATACTCAATACCACTGTCAAAGTAAAACAAATTTTAGAATTAAAGTAAAACTATCTCAGGAAACTTCTAAGTTTTAGAAGACAGGCGATATTGCAGTTTTCATTAAGGCCAGGAAAAGTGAAAGCATCCAGGGTAAGTTGCCACTCAAGCTCCCGAACTTCTAACATAAGTGAAGAAGGGCCACCTCTATTGGTCAATGGCTTGAAAGTGGAAACTATGACCTGGGTTAGCATCTATATGTTTAGCTACAGCATTGTCTTTCTTACTTTTCCTTATAGCGTAGATATGCTCATATAACCTCGCTCAAAATTTCTGGTCAGTTTTACCCAGATAGAAAACTGAACAGCAATCACAGGTAGCTAAGTAGATAATACTCCTTGACTCACAATTAAGTTTGTGGTTAATGGAAAATTTCATGTTATTCACTACATAGGAACTACCAGATTCTACATATCTATACAAGTTACATGTACCACATGTAAATGTGCCCTTAGATCTAATAGAGGCTAAGGTATTTTTCCTTTCTAATATTGTTTTAATGTTTGCCCCTTTCCTATACACTATGGTAGGAAAGAAACCTAATTTATCAACTAAAAATTGGTTACCCTTGATAAAATGACAATTTTTAAACAAGATCAATTTAATTTGATCAATGTCTTTATTAAAAGTAGTAACAAAACTAATGTTGTAACGCGTTACTAATGTTACATGATGTGGGTCTTGTTGATTCGATGTTTGAAGATTTTCAATAAGACTGTTACAAAAGAGGTCTGGAGACACCTAGTTTTCAGTGTCTACGAAGGGATGATTCTCATCAAGGGGCACCAAGGGTATGTTTCTAAAAGGTAGAAGGGGTGTGTATATCCCATTTTTACATTTAAATTCAACTTCCTGAAACAAATTGTCAATAAGGGAAGAAGGGTAACACCAGTTAATAAACATATCTTTTAATAACTGGCATTCCGCATAAAAAGCTTGATCAAGGGAACACATTCTCGCAGCTCTTATAAATTGACCTTTGACGATGGACCGTTTTTGCTTATACAGATGTGCGCTAGTGAAATGCAAAAATTAATTGCAATAAGTAGGTTTTCTAAAAATACTGGAGTAGAAACTACCACTAAGTTGATCCTTAGCTAATTTTACATCTAAATAGTCGATATAAGATGTCTCAAATTGGTAAGTAAACTTGAAAAATGG
Organism: Protopterus annectens; assembly: GCF_019279795.1. NCBI lineage: Eukaryota > Metazoa > Chordata > Ceratodontiformes > Protopteridae > Protopterus > Protopterus annectens. The sequence goes on along the minus strand of NC_056748.1, from coordinate 643,441,402 downwards.
GGTGGAAGAATTGAAGTGTTTCAGTAAGGAAGATGCTTCATCCTCATTGCCATTAAACAAGATGAAAATGTCATCTAAAAATCTCGTATAGTAAATGAGACGAGACATTATTTCTGAATTGTTAAAGATGTAAGTATTTTCCCAATATGCCATAAACAAGTTTGCTACGCTATCACCACACGGCGAACCCATAGCGATACCTTGTTTCTGTAAAAAGTATTCTCCATTAAACATAAAGAAATTAGAAGACAAAATGATGTCTATAAGTTCAGTGACTAGGTCGATTTCTGCTATAGTGGCTTTTAATTCAGCCAATATTAAAGCTATCCATTCAGTCGCTTCCACATGTGGGATGGAAGTGTACAAATCAACTATGTCCACTGTTAAAAGTTAAATTTAGTATTAAAATTCAAACTATTAATGCTTTTAAGAAAAGACCACGAGTCTTTACAGACTTGAGGGATTAATTTCAAATATTTTTGCAAGATATTATCAACTAGTTTCACACATGGGTACGTCAAAGAAGCACGTCCATCGATCAAAGGTCTCATGGGAGGGTCATCCTTATTTTTATGTATTTTCAGAATGCCAAACATTACAGGAGTTTTAGGAAATGGGATATCAATAAAATTGTAAGTATTGAAGTCAATTTTAGCCTCTATAAAAAGGTCCCTAAAGTAACCTCTGATCCTAGATTGGGTTACATTCATTTTATTTAAGGAGGACTTGGCATACGCTGGACTGTCAGGTACTAAGGACATTTTATGGTTGTAGTCAACAATGTAAAAAATCACAAGACCCCCTCCCTTATCTGGCTTGATGACTTGTACTAGTGAAGAGCTTAAAGATTGTAATGCTGTTGCTTGGTCCTTCGTAATGTTAAAATAGAGTGCAATTTTTTATGTGAATGTTGTTGAGCTATGTGTCTAATATCAAGCTCAATATGTCAAGAAGGTGATAGCTAAGGGACTACGTTGTTCTTTTTTTCCTACTGGCTTGTTACCAAATCCTGTTTTCTATAAAGACCTCATTACTCTTTTCGATCAACAAGGGTTACAACTATTGGAACTGATGATAAAACATTATTCTCTTCATATTGATTCCATCACATCTGAGGTAGACGACTTGGACAACTTAATTAATGCTGACCTAGACTTCTTTAGGTACAGATATGACTATGGTCGTATTTTTTCTAATATTGACCAACTTACTGAAAAATTAAAATCTAACAAAATAAAGAAGTTAGACCAGGACAGAACAGCTTATAGGGCCGGAACTGCTTACTCTAAACTACAACTAAAACCTACTGACTATATTGTACTAACAGATCCTTTTATTAATGGCAATCCAGTTAGGCAAGCACCCAGTCCAGTTGTAACTGATTCATCAGACCACTCTACTAATTTAGAGGTTGTAATTGAGGATCCTTCTGAAGGCCTGAGACATAGTGATAGACTACGTTCCAACAACAACTTTAATAATCACCAACAGGGGAATAACACAGGGTCTGGCTCAAATTTTCAGAGGGATATAAACAACAAGAACTCTACAGGTTCCCGGAACACTCAGAACCAGAGAAACAAGAACTGGAACAACCATCGAAAGAGATAGCCGGAGGTGAACTATCACAAAGCCCCAAAATGAGGCTGTTAACCAATTTAAGGGGAGACTTTAACATTTACAATTTCTCTACTATACACATTGAACCAACTTTGATTGAACTTTTAGCTAATGGCAACACTTTTGTCCCAAGTAAAAACTTAAACTTAGCTAAAACTTTGATCGATTTGAAATGTTTTGTAAGAAAGTTAAATCTGAACTTACTTTTCGGTAGTGAAGTTCTTCCCTCTAGTGACAGCCTGAAACCTCTGAGTACTTTTAACCCTCTACTTCACCCATCATTACTTCTTTTTGAGAACATTTGTGAGCTTGATATTAGACACATAGCTCAACAACATTCACATAAAAAATTGCACTCTATTTCTAACATTACGAAGGACCAAGCAACAGCATTACAATCTTTAAGCTCTTCACTAGTCTGAGTCATCAAGCCAGATAAGGGAGGGGGTCTTGTGATTTTTGACATTGCTGACTGCAACCATAAAATGTCCTTAGTACTTGACAGTCCAGTGTATGCCAAGTCCTCCTTAAATGAAATGAATGTAACCCAATCTAGGATCAGAGGTTACTTTAGGGACCTTTTTATAGAGGCTAAAATTGACTTCAGTACTTACAATTTTATTGATATCCCATTTCCTAAGACTCCTGTAATGTTTGGCATTCCAAAGATACATAAAAATAAGGATGACCCTCCCATGAGACCTTTGATCGATGGACGTGCTTCTTTGATGTACCCATGTGCGAAACTGGTTGATAATATCTTGCAAAAATATTTGAAATTAATCCCTCAAGTCTGTAAAGACTTGTGTTTTTTTCTTAAAAGCATTAATAGTTTGAATTTTGATATTAAATTTAACTTTTTAACAGTGGACGTAGTTGATTTATACACTTCCATCCTACATGTGGAAGCGACTGAATGGATAGCTTTAATATTGGCTGAATTGAAAGCCACTAAAGCAGAAATCGACCTAGTCTCTGAACTTATAGACATCATTTTGTCTTCTAATTTCTTTATGTTTAATGGAGAATACTTTTTACAGAAACAAGGTATTGCTATGGGTTCGCCGTGTGGTGCCAGTGTAGCGAACTTGTTTATGGCATATTGGGAAAAAACGTACATCTTTAACAATTCAGAAATAATGTCTCATCTCATTTACTATATGAGATTTTTAGATGACATTTTCATCTTGTTTAATGGCAATGAGGATGAAGCATCTTCCTTACTGGAACACTTCAATTCTTCCACCCCATTTTTCAAGTTCACTTACCAATTTGAGACATCTTCTATCGACTATTTAGATGTAAAATTAACTAAGGATCAACTTAGTGGTAGATTCTACTCCCTACTTATTGCAATTCATTTTTGCATTTCACTAGCGCACATCCGTATAAGCAAAAACGGTCCATCGTCAAAGGTCAATTTATAAGAGCTGCGAGAATGTGTTCCCTTGATCAAGCTTTTTATGCGGAATGCCAATTATTAAAAGATATGTTTATTAACCGGTGTTACCCTTCTTCCCTTATTGACGATTTGTTTCAGGAAGTTGAATTTAAATGTAAAAATGGGATATACACACCCCTTCTACCTTTTAGAAACATACACTTGGTGCCCCTTGATGAGAATCATCCCTTCGTAGAAACTGAAAACCAGGTGTCTCTAGACCTCTTTTGTAACAGTCTTATTGAAAATCTTCAAACATTGAATCAACAAGACCCACATCATGTAACATAAGTAACGCGTTACAACATTAGTTTCGTTACTACTTTTAATAAAGACATTGATCAAATTAAATTGATCTTGTTTAAAAATTGTCATTTTATCAAGGGTAACCAATTTTTAGTTGATAAATTAGGTTTCTTTCCTACCATAGTGTATAGGAAAGGGGCAAACATTAAAACAATATTAGAAAGGAAAAATACCTTAGCCTCTATTAGATCTAAGGGCACATTTACATGTGGTACATGTAACTTGTGTAGATATGTAAAACCTGGTAGTTCCTTTGTAGTGAATAACATGAAATTTTCCATTAACCACAAACTTAATTGTGAGTCAAGGAGTATTATCTACTTAGCTACCTGTGATTGCTTTTCAGTTTTCTATCTGGGTAAAACTGACCGGAAATTTCGAGAGAGGTTATAAGAGCATATCTACGCTATAAGGAAAAGTAAGAAAGACAATGCTCTAGCTAAACATATAGATGCTAACCCAGGTCATAGTTTCCACTTTCAAGCCATTGACCAACTACTCCCTGATATTAGGGGTGGCCCTTCTTCACTTATGTTAGAAGTTCGGGAGCTTGAGTGGCAACTTACCCTGGATGCTTTCACTTTTCCTGGCCTTAATGAAAACTGCAATATCACCTGTCTTCTAAAACTTAGAAGTTTCTTGAGATAGTTTTACTTTAATTCTAAAATTTGTTTTAGTTTGACAGTGGTATTGAGTATTTTTTATTTTTATTTATGTACCTAATACATTGACAGTTCATGTGCTAATGTTTGTTAACTTAACCTATTTTAACACACTAGCTTTGGTATAAGAGGTCACTATGTCTTTTTAGCTTGACTGATTTAGTGTCAAGAATTTTCCTAAATTCTAGTACACTTTTTGCAGATTTTATATTATTTTATATTATACACAATTAGCACTTAGTTCTAGGTGAAGCGCATTGAATATATTTCATCACTGATTTTTAATTGTACTATCTATCAGGATGGTGATAATACTAGGTTAGTGCTATAAATATTTTGCTGGTCTCAACAAATGTAAATGTGTTTCAGCATAGGTTATTAACTTTGATAGAGGTGATTTTAATATTAATATTAAGGAAGCATTTGTAGACGTGATTACGTCAATTTTAGTTTAAATCTGGTGCTATCCAATTATTCTGTTGGTTCCTCTGAAGAAGTTACTTGCTGTTAAAGTAACGAAAATGTATCATGTTATTTAAAAATAAACTTACGTTTAGGACTTTGTATTTTGGCTGCTGTGCTTGAGTAGAGTTCCCCTTTCACTGGTTTCACGTCTTGTTGCACTTGTTTTTTTCTTATATTTTAAATAGTAACATTCTAAATAACTATAACATGGTTACAGTGAAAACTAACAATAAGTAGTTGGGTATCATTTTATATGATGATTTAGATGGGATAATTAACTAAAGCAATTATTTTAATTTTATCAAAACTGAATAACATATTGTTTTCCTTTAAAAAGGACTTTTTGTTATCAAGATAATTCTTCTGCCAAAGATTTTATATATAACAAATTCCATATCATTAATGCTGGTGAGAATAATAATTAATACATTATATAGAGTTAAAACACTTATGGTATCCCTCTAAACCTAGATAATAAAAATCATCCTAGGACACAGAATAATGCTAATATTAGATTTCCTGATATAAGTACATATAGTGGTGCACTGGTATTAGTAACTATCCTATTTTGATTGGAAAGCTATAATGATGCTCAATCAAATGCAATTATTCTATTAGTAATAATTATTATTAGATTAATAGTCCTCAATTCCTATAGATATTATTAATTTTTAATTGTACATTTAATAAATTAACTAATTTAAATTATATTAATGCCCTTTTGAAATTATATAGGAATTTTATTGATAAGAACACATATTTACAAAATTTTTCTCAGGTTTACCAATATAGTATACTCCTAGTTGTCTGGATACTAATATTCAATATAAAATGATGCCATTGAAATATAATAATGTGATGTACTGGTTTCAGTGTTTGAAATGAATAAACTCTTTATTAGTAGCGAAATTTATTTCAGAATTTAATGTAGATCAAGTAGAAGTGAATATTGACATATATATCAGAACATATTAAAATAAGAAAATAATGTCCATAATTAATCTTGAAAAAAATCAATAACCTAAACTACTGGATTTTTTTTCTTATTAATGGATTTGAGGAATCAAACCATCTTTATCCAAGTTTTAAACATTCATTTTAGAATTATAAACCAAAGAGGATGGAGACTTTTGGAATTTTATTCAACAATATAATTTGAAAGACATGAACAATCCCTGGTAGTCAATAAATTCCATGTAGGCTTCACACAAAGCCTACATGGAATTTACATGTGTGCATGGTGATGGGCCATCAGCAACAGACTTCATTGCATATTCATGCAGTGCACCACATTTAAACATAAATAAGTGACATTTCATGGCTGGCAACAGTGTTCCTAGCTAGGAAACCATGTAAGCAAAAACAGATAGCAATCCTCTTTAAATTAGAGCACTGAAGGTTTGTGGTTTTGCACGGAATCCCACAATGATCACCAGGGCTTAACAGATAGCCCTCAATATCTAGTGCAAGACATATGGACAAATGCCAATATAATGGGTGGGGGGGGCAATGACCCAGAAATAGGGACATATTTGACATATTTGCTCTTTAGAAATGTGGTAGAATAATATAGATTTGTGATAGCACACATATGCTGAAGGATATGAAGTCTGAAACTCACAAATATGCAATTACTGAGTCACATCACTCCTGAGATCATCCCAGTAACATGGCAGAAAACCACAAATGTGATAAAGAACACACCAAAAGGTATGAAGGCAAAAATCTGGATATTCTTTGAAAATTTGGACAGTTGAGAGGTATGATTGTTACGTATATGGTCCAAACACAGTATAGGACAGTCTATCTACAGTGCAGATTATTGTGAAATCCCATACCTGGCATTCTGTAGTGAAGCAGTGAAAATGATCTGTAAGGGTACATAAACTAACATGTAAAACAGACACTCAGGAGAAGTGTGTGTATTGAACAGGGACATAGAGATGAATTCTAAGAATGAACACAGGGAAAGAAGACAGGTGAAACAACCTACTGTTTAGCAGATGAGGGCATGTCAATGGAAGATTGTTGTAGCAGCAACACCAATCACATATCAATATGGTAGAGTAGGGACTGTACAGTGAAAATTTGCATTATGTCACTGTCACACAAGGTGACATAAACATGGGGAGGATGTCTATGTGAGATAAGCATCCTTACATGAAAAATCAGAGGACATCCATCAGGGATGTTATATGCAACTGGGGTAGGGTGCATTTTGTGAAGCTGTGCAAACTGATTTTCCTGAATATGAGTGTAAACTCAGCAGAGGTCTCCAGCAAGTGGGACACAGGTGAAAGCTCATGGACATTAGAAGAAGCATGTGCAGCCATGGACAATATCAGAATAACACCACTAGTATTCCCACATCTGTGACATAACATATGTGATTTAGAGTGATCAGAGAGGGTTCTACACAAACACACCTGTACAACTATTATGACATGTCTGCACTCTATGAAGGTAATAACACACTGCCCTGACACAGTAAAATTGACTGGAGGAGATAAGAGGGACACTGCTATGCCTGTATGTGACATTATGATCAATACAGGCAAGTTGACTGGTGTGCATGGCATATATATGGCACAATTCACACTGTCACAAATGTTAACAGTGCCATCAATGTTGACAAACAGCTATGTAGTACTGTGTTCATCACTAGAACAGGTATCACACTGCATCTGGAGTAACACCTTGATGGGGTTTCCACAGTATCCGATAGTAATATTTATGCCACAAAAAGAATACCTAGGTATGGACAATAGGATGTGTGACAGCTCACTGTGACAAAGGTGGTACACTTCAGTTATGCAGCACTGGAAGATGTCTAGTGAGCTACATGAAGAAGGGTGCATTGTACTACTAGTTATTGCTGCAATGAAGGCCGTGAACTATGGAAGTATGATGGCCTGTGATGTGGATGTCCTTCACATACTCAGTTGTTATGTCACATACAAGGGAGTAGTCAGCACTGTGGCTATATGCTGGTGTACATTCCACATACCATCTACCCCAGGACACAGTTTACATACCTAATGGTCTGATTATATGGTGTGATGTCTACATTATACTTGGGTTGTGTGTTTGTTTGCCTGATTTAACAAATCCCCCCATCTTTTTGTGTCATTGAAGGTGTTGTCATGGCTGTGGCAGCCAACTTTGGTGTGTGTGTTGATACTGTCTGAATTATAATAATATCACAGTTGAAGTCAATGACTGCTGTTTGGATACAGGATGTGCATATCATTCATGATGCCTGTGACTTAAATAATGGACAGGAAAAGGCATAGCAGACAGCGCTAATGTATGGACCTAATCACTGGACCTGCGATATAGTTCACTTCACATATTTAAACATATTTCCATGCCATAAATGTGATACAGTGGTCTCCCACCTTTATGATATAGGTGTTTATGGTCACATGTGACAGTGCTGAGCGAATACCTCAGTTTGGATTTATGTCAAATGCCTTGGGCTTCTCAAGTTCAAAAGGATGATAGTGTTGTCATTGTGCATGCCCTCAGGGACCTCTTTAAGGACATCCAACAGATGTAACAAACATGATGTAGCATTGACAACTCACATAGGTCTGTTGCACACAGCTTGGATATTACTAGTGTCCATTTAGTAAAAAGGTCCATGATGACATGTTGGTCTACCTCACAGAAGAGGAGAGTTTGGATGTATCTATATATGCATGCATTGGGTGCTGCCCCCTCCAAATGACATGGATGCATGTTGATGTATGCCCTTCTACAGGAACATAGTCTGTGTGGAGGGTGTGTTGAAGTGTGAATTCACCCATGTCAAGAAGGTGTATGCATGTGTCCCACATGCTGGTGTAAAAAGCTCTCTTTAATTTCAAGCAAGAATACAAACACACACACACACACACACACACACACACACACACACACACACACACACACACACACACACACACACACACACACACACCCTCACTTGACTGCAGTGAGAATAGAACCCCTACTTAAGTACATAGACTACAAAACTCTGTATTTAAGGCAAGCATCACAGCTCAAGTCTGACTTTTTGTGTCTCAGACAACACCTTACAGCTGTTATAATGCAAACACAATACTGGCTTATCGAATAAAGAAGAGTCATATCTAATGTTAAGCGCTTTTCATTTACTGCATTAGTAAACTTCATCAGACAAAATCAGTATAACAAATTCACAACAGTTAACTAGTTTAAAATTTGGCGCCCTTTTTCTAAAACAGGAAATGACATCACAAACCTATAGCTTATGCTACTTCCCCATTCCATGTACCATTACTCATGAGTAAATGAATATTCTTGCATATTACTAAACATTTCAAATACACCAAATGCAAACAATATATATAACTGTATCAATTAAAAATGATTATAAAGTGCCTTAGATATTAAATTGTGTGTATATATTTATATAAATAAAATATTCATTTTAAATGAAACTTACTGTCATTGCCAAAGCAACCTTTATCTATGTAAAGCTTTCAATTTTAAAAAGCTGTTAATACTGCACAGATCATAAAGTCCAGGCCATGCATAAGAATGAAGCATGAGCTGCCATATAAGTTCTGCCTTTTCCAATTGTAATTCCCAGGGACCACCTCTATCATTACTAAGCACTTGCTGCAATATTGTAAATCTAAAATAATGATCATGCTGTTCATGCACATGTTTAGCTAGTGCATTATTTAACTGATCTTTCCTTATTCCATATATGTGCTCATAAGTTCTTTCTTTGAGAGACCTGGTGGTTTTTCCTATATAAAATGCTGGGCAGAGTTGACATACTGCCACATATATTACCTCCTTAGAATTACAATTAAATGTTGCCCATAATAATATATTATGTGCCCTTTATCTGTATGCATTGGCCTTGATATATGTGTCTACAATAATTGCGCATTCCACATTTATTCATAATACCTACTGATTTATTGGCCATACAGCTTATCCTGCCATTCTCCAATATATTTTTTAAATTACTTGCTCTCCTTGCCACCATTTTGAAACCATGACACAATTTTGTTCTAATATTCAAATCCTCATCCATAGTTTCCAGTTTTTCATCATAATAGCCTTAATTTCATAAAACATGTGCATTAAATGTTGTTATAAACAGTGCAGCATTGTCCAGGCAGTGTTCACTCACATCTAAGGGTATTAGGTTATTGTTATATGATAAAATAGATGCAAAATGTCCATTTGATCTTTTTGTATTTACTTCATTATACAATTCTCTAAGGATATGACTGGGAAAACCTCTCTTTTTAAACATGTCAATCAAATTGTTGCACTCTATTTCAAAGTCCTTATCTAAGCTAACCATCCTTGCCTCCCATACAAGATGTCCCTTAACTACTGATTTCTTATTAATTGCCAGGTGTGCACTAGAAAAATGCAAGAATGAATTTGAGTAAGTCGGTTTTCTGTAAATATTTTCTATAAATCTTTTATTGTCCCTATCCATACTCAAAATAACATCCAAAAAATGTATCTCATTGTTGTCCACTTGTTGTGTGAATGTTAAATAAGAAGTGGTTGTGTTAATATATGAGAGAAATAAATCTAGTGTTGCTTGACTACACTTCCAAAGGATGAATATGTCACCCAAATAACATAAATGTAGGCTAATATCCTGAAAAATTTACTACCATAAATGTACTGCTGTTCCCACACAGCCATAACTATGTTAGCAAAAATTGTGCTACAAGATGAGCCCATGGCTACACCCGCATGTTGTAAAAAATATCTGCCCTTAAAATAAATATAGTTGTTTTTAAGAACTATTTGCAAGCATTCAGTTTACAAATTAAACATACAACCAACTGTCACATTATCTACAGTAATATGAAACCAATTACAACTGTTATTTGTACATTTATTTTTGGATGTATTGTTATCACACAGCCAGTTATGAGTATTGCTTGCAAATATTCAGCTGTATGTTAATTCTCTGTGTTTGTTGGTCATTCTTCTCTTATCTGACCAGTAATCTGAGACATGCAGTCTGTAAGCCATTCTATATCATTGACCTTAAAATGTGTGAGGATATTGAACGGCAATAATATAATATGCAGTTGCCAACAAATGAAAGTGAGGTTGCATGTTGCAAATTGTGTGCTGCTTACTTACATTTCCCAGCTTGAAAAAATGACATCTAACACTTTGTATGTCTTACTCGACACACCCACTGGATATACAGTAGTCTACACTGCTGTTGAGTTTTCCTTCTCCCTACCAGTAATCATTCACAGTTGCAATCCATTAAAAATAAACAGTGAGGGAGTGCCTGCACTATGTGTACCTCAGATAAATAGAGCCGAGTATTTGGGATTCAGCAATTCTAATGAGCTACAGCTCATTGGCATCTTCACCATGCTGGCAGCCTTGAATCTATACCATAAAAAAGCAATCATGTAGTTAGGGAAACTGAAGATGAGGAGACTTCTTTATGTGGAGAACACAGAAAAGAGGCTATTACTTTGGGATATATCTGCACAGAGGATTATTGAACTTGAGGAGGTATGCTTGCATTTTGTCAGCTTCACACTGCATATGCTGAAATGTAATTAAGAAAAATCTGTATAATAGTTTAATATATATATTTTGATTGTGTATGCATTAGTTAAACGTGCACTGATGTCATGGGCATGTTTGTCAGGGCATTTCATGGGTATATATTATTGAACTTATCATGGAATGTTCTGTGGTAAATCTGCAGGCATATTTCAGGGACAGTTTATTTGATAGCACTTGTAGCACTTCAAAGATGGTTTCTTAACAAAACATGTCACTTGCGTGTTTGTTTGGGGGTGGGGGAGCAAAGCTACATTTCTGTTACAGCACAGACAAGGATATGTTGCTATTGTTACTTTCCTTTTTTGCATCCAGCCTGCTGTTTATATTTCAAATCTGTAAACTGTTTTATGTTTCTCCAGTGGTTAATACCAAAATCTTACCTTTTCTGTTTTAAATGGGAACAGTGATTTTGTAGGCATCTGATACTTATGTGTATTATCCTTCTGTTGTCTTTTAGGACACCTAGGACTATGCCACCCAGGCACCTCAATCCTCAAAAACCACCCTTCACTGACCCTGAGAATGAGGTAATTGTTAAAGCTTTTAGGTGACATGATGCCTTCCTGTTTGCAAATATCCCACCTTTTACTTGCTTACACTACCAAGAAACAAAATTCAAGGATATGCCAGTCATTCATATTATTACACAATACACTCCAGATTCAGTGCTTACCTTGTGAATCCAGAAGTTGCATCAGTTTTAGTTCAGGGTTGACTCTGATGCAAGCAGCACACAACCAATACATGGGGAGGTAAAGGTTGTGATTGTTGCTGGCATCAAGGTAACTATATGTATGTGCATAGGAGAAAAGATTTAGGCTCTTAGGTGGTGAGTGAGTGTACCATGTGTTGTCTCTTAGGCAATGCAAGGGCATATTGAACACACCTACTTCTGCCTACACCCACAGCAGCGTCCCCCTCTGACTCCTCACCTGTGTGTGGCTGTGTTGATCTTGGCATTGGTGGTGGGATGTTTGCTCTTTCCCCTTGTTGATCCTGCTGAAGCTATTTTCTCAGGATGATGATGTGTAGCATGGCACATACTGTTAATATTTCAGTACATGTCCATGGATTGTACTGCAGTGCTCCCCCTGATGTATCTAGGCACCAGATCCACAATTTCAGCAGCCCAATCACATGCTCTATGATATTTCTGGTTTGAGCGTGTGCCTCATTATGGCATTCTTCAGTGGGTGTGTGTGCATTTCCAATGGGTGTCATAAGCCATGGTCCCAGTGCATAACCTGCATCCCCCAGTAAATGACCCTGTGACAAATCTGTCCTAGTGAACATCTGATACAGTTGGGAGGTGTGCCAGATATGTGAGTCGTGGTAACTACCAGGGTTGCCAGCACACACATTCAAGATGATTCCTTTGGCATTACACACAACACGGCAGCTAATAAAGTGAAATCCATTTCTATTAATGTAGAGCCTCCCCTGTTCCCTGAGTGGTACCTTAATTTCTACATGTGTGCAATCTATGGCATCCAGTACTTCAGGGTAGTGTGCTGCAGGGTAGAACTCCTGCATATTTCTGGCCCTATCCTCAGCAGTATGGGGAAAATAAATATGGTCACTAGTATGTTGGAGCATAGCATTCAGAAATTGATGGAAGATCCCGGATGCTGATGCCTGTGATACCCCAAGCATGTCCCCTGTTGGTCTCTGAAAGGTACCTGTAGCTAAGATTCTAAGTGCTACACATACCTTTGTCTCCACTGGCATGGTTTCTCCAATATTTGTCTGGCTCTAAGTTGAGGGCAACAGAGGTTGCAGAGTTCCTGTAGTGTGTCTCTGTCCACCCTACAATGTTCACATCATGTACATTGTGATAAGTTACCTGGGATCTGAAAACTCTTCTCCTTCTTGGCCTTGGTCTGTTAGCAGCAGCAGCATAGACTTCAGCCTGTTGCACATTCACATAAAGTAAAGCAACAGCAGCCCCTGACATTCTTTCTGTGTAGACTCCTTTCCATGGCTGTATTCAAATAGGTTTTGGAATTTGCAGGGAAAAACCAGTACTGAGTCTACACAGTTGCATTATAGCTTGTTGAATAGCTCCTCCATCTTGTATTGGTTGATTAGCATACAGTTCAGCTGTGTATGCTGTAATTTACATGCCATGGTGTTTACCTTGCTTGCACAGCTCTACACAAACTGTAGAGCCATTTACTGAATCTAAAACACAGACTGTATTTCTGTGAACTGCTGGAAAGCTGATAGATTTGCGTGAGCTGCAGAATTGGAATCTATTTCAAACTGATAAGTAGACTTTTTGCAACTTAATTTGTACTGTGCTGTATTTATACACTTGCCTATTATTTATAGTGGTGCTGTATTGGTTCTGTCTCTCGTTGTCTCCACTGTGTTTCTCCCACCCACCCTGTTCTTGTCTTGGTGTTAATCTTGGTGGCTTTGAAACTGCCCGCCCCTCTTGTAAGTTTGTATTTGGATATTCCTTCTGGACCCATCTCATTTGCTCACTCAACTGAGTGCAATGAGATCATATTCTGATTTCAGGCACTCCTACTGTGTACAAAGAGAGCATTTGAGAAGGACAACCCCTGTAGCCAGTTAATCCTGCTGTGTTCGCTCCCTCAAAAAAAAAAAAAAAAAAAAAATATATATATATATATATATATATATATATATATATATATAATCAGCTGCTCTTACTGTAACTGTCTTAGTTGCTGTTCTGTGTGCTGTTATCTGTTCAGTTGTTCTTACTCTGCACTTATTACTGCTTGTTATTAGCCTTCTAATTTAATGCCTTCAGCACTTGTTTTTTAGTCATTTGTTAATTTAATTGCATTTAATTGAACTGTATTCACCGTAATATTGATACACTTGTGCTAGCCTGCACTGCATTTGAATTGTATTTACTGCTGTTTTAGCTGCTTTTCTGTAAAAAAAAATAAATAAATTCCTAGCTTGTTTCCTGTCTTTCCTGTAACTTGTCTAGTCCAGATACAGACTTGCTGTATCCAGGACTGTTTGTAAGCTCATAAGCTCCCCAAGCCTTTCTGTGTTGGAGGGAAGCCTTCTAGCTTATCAATAAGGAGTAGTAAGCGCTAGGTAGCCTATCTACCACAGGAGGAGAGGTTTCTGGCCCAAAATTATAGTTTATTGGCTGTTTGGGAAGCTGTTCCATCTCTTTCAACCTTCTGATTCAAAAGCCTATGTTTGTGCTTGTTTCCTGTCTTTCCTGTTACTAGTCTAGTCCAGGAACAGATTTGCTATATCCAGGACTGTTTGTAAGCTTCTGAGCCCTCCCAAGCCTTTCTGTGTTGGAGGGAAGCCTTCTAGCTTATCAGTGGGAGTGGTAAGCATCAGGTAGCCTATCTACCATGGGAAGAGTGTGTTTTGGCCCATAAATTGTAGTTTATTGGCCGTTTAGGCAGTTTTCCATCTCTTTCAACTTGCTGGATTAAAAGCCTGTGTTTGCACTTGTTCCCCACCTTTCCTGTAACAAGTCTAGTCCAGGTACAGAATTGCTGTATCCAGGATTCTTTGTAAGCTTCTGAGCCCCCCAAGCTTTTCTGTGTTGGAGGGAAGCCTTCTAGCTTATCAGTGGGAGTGGTAAGCATTAGTTAGCCTATCTACCACAAGAGGACTGGTTCCTGGCCCAGATATTGTAGCTACTGGTCGTTTGGGCAGTTTTTTTCCCATCTCTTTCAACTTTCTGGTTTAAAAGCCGCACTTGCGCTGTTTCCCACCTTTCCTGTTACTAGCCTAGTCCAGATACAGAGTTGTTGTATCCAGGACTGTTGGTAAGCTTCTGAGCCCCGCAAGCCTTTCTGTGTTGGAGGGAAGCCTTCTAGCTTATCAGTGGGAGTGGTAATCACTAGGTAGCCTATCTACCACAAGAGGAGTGGTTCTGGCCCAGAAATTGTAGTTTATTGGCCATTTGGGCAGTTTTTTCCATCTCTCTCAACTTTCTGGTTTTAAAGCCTGTGTTTGCGCTTGATCCCCACCTTTCCCGTAACTAGTCTAGTCCAGGTACAGAATTGCTCTATCCAGGACTGTTTGTAAGCTTCGGAGTCCTCAAAGCCTTTGTGTTGGAGTGCAGCCTTTTAGCTTATCAGTGGGAGTGGTAAGTACTGGGTAGCCTGTCTACCACAAGAGGAGTGGTTCTTGGCCCAGGAATTGTAGTTTATTGATCATTTGGGAAGTTGTCCATCTCTTTCAACTTTCTGGTTTAAAAGACCACATCTGCGCATGTTTCCCATCTTTCCTGTAACTAACCTACTGGAAAGCACTAGAAAGCCTTAAACTGATACAAGCCTTCTAGCTTAAAGAGAGACTTTGGAGTGATGTTTTTTGTTTAAATAAATTGTTTAACTGTTGTAGGATACACACTAAAGTGTGATAGCCTTTTCTGATAGCTTGAAGTTGTTTAAAGCTGTTTAAGTGTATTTTTTACTGTTTTTGCCTTATCTTTTAAAAAAAAAACAAATTTCCTGTTTCCCGCCTTTCTAAGCTAGTATAGTCCAGTTTTCAGGGTTGTGTTACAAGTTTCTGAGTTACCCATACCTTACTTGGATATATGGAAGTTTCTCTGTTCACCTGTGAGAGGGGAACTTTGAGCAGTCATCTGTCCCTGAAGGAGTGGTTCCAGCCCAGAAGTTAGTAGTTTAAAAACTGCATTTGCATGGATTTGTGTGCCGGGCAGCACCGGTTAGCTAGGGTTAAATTATTCCCGGCTCCACTAAGTCTCCTCTTCAGTTTTTCACTTGAAACTAGTCTAACTCTCAACCTAAGCACTCAAAAAGCATCCTACAGTCCAGCACTTGCTCAGACCTAATAGCAAGCACTAATATACCCCGACACTTGACTGCCCAGCAGGGCAAGGATTTTTATCCACCCCTCACCAACCAAGTGACTAAGCAGCTCACCCTACTATTCAGGCATGACCAAAGGGCAACTTCAGGTGTACTCTCCAGTCCAGCTGGTGAATCTGGGTATCCTGAGGCAATGTTACAACTGCTTCATGTACACATACAGCCCTCTCCTCCTACCACAAAACACTAACATATGCGAGAGATACAATTATAAAGCCAAACTGGAGGTTAAGGTCTCTCCACCCAAGACTGGAACAGACAGTCATGAGGATAAGGTTAACACTTGCACCACACCTCCAGCCTCACATAGACCTACTAAACCAGCACTGGCAAAAAATACACATAAATACACAAAATCATACACGGAGGCTCTAAATAAAAACCTGCAAAAGCATCAGAGAGCTCCAAAGCAGACACCCACAAAACTTGCACCTCCCATCACAAACCAGACAATACATAAAACACAAAATCAATGTGCCACACAATCACAGCCCTTAAGGTGAAATAATATACCTAACACACTAGTAATAGGTGACTCAATAGTCAGGCACACTGATGCCCCACTCAATAGGCTGGACAAGGAGAAAGTTACTGTTAGCTGCCTATCGGGAGCCAGAATCCACCACATAAAACAAGCACTCAGGTCACTCCAGAACAAGTACAAATATGACTCTATCATTGTTCATGTTGGTATGAATGACCTGAGATGTACCTCCCTGGACTACATGAAAAGAGTCATGGAAGAGCTCTCTGATCATGTAGCCCAGGCAGGTATGACCCTGACTCTGAGTAGCATCCTGCCCTCACCAAGAATGATACCTCAGTATAAAGAAACAAATATCAATTTCAACAATTGGCTAAGCTTCTGGTGTCATTTAAAAAGGATCCAGTGTCTGTCAGCCTGGGATGACATGCTTGACAAGCCACGTTGCTTCACAAGAGATGGCTTGCAGCTGTCACCCCTTGGCTTTCAAATACTGGCCAAGGCTCTTGCTGCCCCCATAGTGCCTTTTTTAGGAAAGGCTCAAAATTCAAACCCACCACCGTAAACAGCACAAGTAAAAAAATGAGGGTTATGCTATTCAATGCCAGGAGATGAAATCTCAAAATGCATGTGCTCGAAGCACTCCTAAGTATGGAGAGCGTCAACATCTGTGCAGTAACTGAAACCTGGTTCAAGGCTCCAGAGAGCACTCCAGCACTACTGGGCTACAACTCATACCACACATTTCGGTCACAGAACACGAACCGAAACACAAAAGGAGGGGGCGTATCCATATTCATCAAGGATACTCATACCTCCAGGTTAGTGGTGCAGCATGATACCTCTGAGATCATCCATGTGCAACTAACATCGGGTAAATCTGCAGTGCAAATTGTGGCCTGCTACAGATCACCCTCCATGACTCAGGACCACCACTCCGCCTTTCTGGAGACACTGGAAAAGATGAAGGTCCTACCAAACACCCTGATATTGGGTGATTTCAATTACCCTGCCATTAACTGGGAAAACTATTTGAATACAAACTCCCAGGCTCAGCACTTCCTGGAATTTATCAACTCAAATGCCCTGGATCAGTTGGTAAACTCCCCTACCAGAGGCCACAACATATTGGACCTGGTCATCACCAACATGGGTGACAGGTGTTCCGGACCGGAGGTCAACCTGTCACTGGTTAGATAAGACCATAAATTAATCACCCTGGATGTCCACACCCCCCCACCCCCCAAACAAGGAAATCACAGTGAAAAACCTTTCTAAAGCAATCTCCACCTTACTAAAGGCAGAGGTGGTAAGTTTCACAGCCCCCAAGTTAAAGGATAACACTGCCCAAGATGCAAAATCCTTTACAATTGCACTCTGTGAGCACCTACAAGGATGCATGATTGTTCCATCCCTAGCAAGACCAAGACTCACTCCCCTAAGAGAAGGAAATCAGTCTAGTGGAACCCTGCCATAAACATGTTATACAACAGAAGGAGGAAACTAGTTCAGAAAAAAAACAAATCCCAAGAAGGAAAGACATCCCTGATCAGTATCAGTAAGAAACTAAGGTCCCTCATAAAATCATCCAAGGCTAACTTTGAAAGAAAAATAGCCAAGGATTCGAAAGATAACCACAAAGCCTTCTTTAGCTATGTCAAGAATCTAAGTGGCAACTCACAGATATGCTCTGAGCTAGTGCAAAATAGCACAAAATATAATGACCCTACTGATATTGCCAACATCCTGGCAGATAGATTCAGTGCAAACTTCACCTCCCTCTCACCTTCAAAAGAGCCCACAACAATACCGGAAAAGTGTAGTGACCCGGAAATCACAGAAGCACAGGTGAAAACAGCCCTTTCAAAAGCCAAAAACACAGCATCAATGGGGCCAGATGGTGTCCCAGGCTGCATCTTGCACAAACTACAGAACAAACTAATCCCCACCTAAACATGCTGTTCACCCTCAGCCTTTCCACAGGCTACATGCCCACAGAATGGCGCACAGTAATAGTTATTCCGCTCCACAAAGGAGGGGCCACAAATGACCCTGGTAACTATTGATTAGCGTGGTCTGAAAGGCTATGGAGCGCATCATCATGGAACTCATTAACAAAGACATTGGGAACCTCCAAACACTTGACCTGACCCAGTTCGTCTTTGTTAAGGGCAGATCATGCCTACTAAACCTGGTTGACTTCTTCGAGACAGTCACCAAGGCCATAGATGAGGGAAAGGTGGTTCACACAGCCTACCTTGATCTCGCCAAGGCATTCGACACCATTCCTCACTTGGGTATTATAGAAAAACTCACCAGCCTGAACATAAACCCCTACATCACAAGATGGATTGCCAACTGGCTTACAGATAGAACTCACATGGTAAGAATACCAGGCTCCAGGTACGACTCTAAACCAGTCACAAGTGGTGTCCCGCAAGGCTCGGTTCTGGGACCCCTACTGTTCGGCATATATTTCTCAGAAATACAGGCAAACACAGGAGGACTATGGCTAACCAAGTTCATCAATGACTGCAAACTGGGAGCCATAATTGATTCTCCAGCTGACACGGACATCCTTCAAAAAGGCCTTTCTGTGACAGACACCTGGTGTCAAAGTCATGGCTTCAATCTAAATGCCAAAAAATGCATAGTTATCCCGTTTGGGAAAAACAAAACATCCACGAATTACCACATAGGTGGCAGCCCCCTTAATACAGAAGAGGTAATAAGAGATCGGGGGACCCAGGTAGATAGTAATCTCTCCTTTGACAATCATATTGCCAAAGTAGTTAGGAAATCCTTCTATGTGGCCCATCTAATTACTAAGGGGTTTGCATCTAGAAATAAAGAGGTTATAGTGCCCCTCTACTCGTCACTCATCAGACCCATCATAGAGTACAATGCCCCATTTGGGATATACCTCACAAGACACTTCCAACAGCTGGAAAGACCACAAAAGCACCTCACCAAGAGGATTACTGGCCTCAAACATATGTCCTATGAAGCCCGACTGAAAAACCTCCGGCTGTACACAGTGGCATATTGCTTACTCAGAGGTGATCTCTGCCTGACTTACAAAGCCATGTCCAACTCAGAATTGATGGACATGCTCCACATAAAGAAATCCAAGTCACTGCGAGCCATGTGCTCTAGTGAGCTAAACCTCACCACAACAACAAATAGAACATGCTGGAGGGATAGATTCCTGTCACAGAGACCCCCCCATGCTTTGGAACAAAATTCCTAACTACATTAGGCAGAGTCCCTCACTAACACTTCAAGAGAAGCCTTGACGAGTGGATGGGTAACAGAAAATACACCCCTGGGATCACTTCATTGGCTCTGCTTGACAGAGGCTCAGTTAATTAATCAATGGGCTGGCAAAAGTCGACACATGCTGGCTAGGCTTAAAAATGCCCTCAGGCAGATAGCCTAGTACCTACCTATGAACCTATAAAACAGTGCACTACCATGTGCTTGTCATGGTGCATCACACACACAGTATAAACAAACCATCTAGGCTTTACTGAATCTGGTCTAATGTTTATAACAAACAAATGGTTTTAAAATCGATATGTCTAACCACATCCAATGATAAATAATACTCCATTTGCAACAAATGCTTCAATTACAGATTGTAAAAGCTCAAAGTACTCACTGCCATGGGCACTTTTATCAATAGCAGAAACAAATAATTACAATTAATTGGAAAACGGAAACATCTCTTAAATTTGCTGATTTTATTAGAATTGCCTGTATGTATATCATAACAGTTCTATCAAATTAAGAGCAGAAAATAATAATATATATTTAAATACTGGTTAAAACTTAAAGCATTGTTAGAAAAGTATAATTGATTGACAAGTGAAAATGTTTTATTCGATTAACAACACTTATCTGTGTGAGCTAAGTATAGTAGTTTAAGTTGCATATACTTATTTTGTAAATAGTTATGTGTGAAAATAAAAATATTGCTTGAAAAAACATTACTAGTTATATCCAGTTACTTGCAAATGGTTAAAAAAACAGAAAAGAAAAACATGGAAAGGAAAAGGAAAGACAAGTACAAATAAGCGTATGTACAATAATGCTATTAGCTGTTATACATGGTAACTATCAAGGGGCAAATTAAGAACATATCTGTTATATCAGATATTTGTCTTGCAGCAATTTATTTATTTATTTATTTATTTATTTATTTATTTGTCTTTGTTGATTGGGAATGTTTTGACTGGGCAAAGACCATTTTCAGCAAAGGCATTGGGAGAATAGCTCTAGCAGATACATTTGACATACTCATGACAAAACAAATTTTTACTATGATATATTACAGAGATATTTCTTCATATACAGAGATACAAACGGGTAATTATTTTGTGGTGACATTATACATGATATTAAATTTCAAGTATAAATCCTTTAGTATGCAAACAGTTTATGTAAAATATATGTGGCAGACATTAGATATGATGGAAAACATGGGGAAGGAGTGTGAAACATTAGTCAGTAGGTAGAGATAACTTAAAACTAGTAGGGGGAGATGGAGAGAGGCACTGTATAGCTGATAAGTCAAGGATAGTGGGGGTAAGAATACAAGGGTACTTAATGGCATAGAACCTGTTTATAAGATAGTGGTGGAGAATATTTGAGAAGATGAATAAAGTTTGAAATTCAAAAAGAAATTAAAATCTAAAGTGGAGATTAAATTGGGATGGAAATGGAGGATGAATGGATGAAAGGTTTGTGGTATAGATGGGGACAGGGGATATAGAGAGATGGGAGTATTAGCTGACATAGGAAAATGAAGTTACCTAGGTGAGGAGCATGTGTACAACCACATGTAGTTTAGGATCAGGTTTTAGTAAGGACTTGAAGGCAGAAAGTTCCATTGCCTGTTTTGAGTATGTTGGCATGTGCTCCAGAGTTTAGCTATGTAATGGAGTATAGTGAGTCACCTGCTGAGTTATTAGATTTTGTTGTGATTACTAAAAGCTCATTGGTTGAGCAAAGGTCTCTTCATGAAGAGTAGTGCTGCTGGGTATATTCTAGACCTTTTTTCTGATGCATGTATAAGATCATGTGCATTAATAAGTTGTGAGTATATTAAATAGTTGGGTAACTCAAGGCAGTTAAGTCATTTCATTGTTATGCAATGATGAGTCCTATATGCAAGGCTAGCAGAAATTTTGGCTATATATTGTAACAGGTGGAGAGTTTAGCTTTAAGTGCAGTATTTAGGTAAGTAAGAGGAGGCAAGAAATGTAGTGGGGATAGAAGGCAGGTAGATCCTTGTTTTTGCCTTGATCACCTGTCAGATAGAGTTTGGTTCTGTAGAGGAAAGCAAGTTTCTGGTGTGCTTTTTGAATGGTTTGCAATATCTGTGGGTCAAATTTGAGTTTGTCAATTAAGTTGCCCAAAATGTTTGTTTGGGTGATAGTTTCAATTTTTGCATTAACGGATTAGTTTTTTTTTCTTCAGATTGTCTTTCATTATGGCATTCTTTTTAGGATTTAAAGATATGTACCTTTCAGACAAATTTCAATAGCAATAACCATACTTGTCAAATGTCCAGATTTTCACAGAATGTCCAGATTTTTGCCTCATATTTTGGTCTCTTCCTCAGAACGTGTGGTTTTCTTGCAAATCAGTGATGACTGAATTCACTAAATAATGATAGACATTTGAGTTTCAGACTTCATAGCCTTGAGAAAATGCATGGTAACACAAAACCTTTTATTCTATCTGTGATAATATGAAGTAGTGCCATCTGTGCTAGGGAGAGTAGGGCAGTGCATGAGTAACATATGCCAGCAAAGCTAGCTGGAGTTTTGTAAAAAATGTATTTCTAAAGTTCCTTGTGTTAAAAATGCATCAACAGTGGGTCCTGCTGGACAGAAAAGTAATATACATGCATGTCAGACAATATTATTATAACTGATTAAATGTATATCTTTTAACAGAAAATTCTGGATGGGAAGAGGTTAATCTCAGTCTAGCTAATTCTGACAAATATGTTGAAAATTAAATGGGTTAGTTTAAGCCATAAATACTTTATCTTACAGGTCTGATTGCAGCCAGAGACAAAAATGTCTGGGAAAACCAGGACTAGGAATCTTGTTATATTGTCCTTAGGGGTTGACTAGTTGCTACCCTGGAAGGGAGGAAGTTTTTGAAACTGTTTTATAACCTTCAGATGCTGCAACAGATTTTTCTGGGTGTGTACTGTACCAGAGTCAGGTGACTAGATGTGACATCATTCTATAACCAGCACTGAAATGATTCTTGGGTAATCGTGAGAGATATAGCACAACTTTTGCAGCAGCACTTTCTTCTTTGGAACCTGACAGGAAAGATTTCTCACAGATATCTCACATAACCACTCACCTCATTTTGCTAGCTATAGTAAGCAACTCAACATTTATCATCTTGCCTTGCTGTAGTAAGTAACTTAACTAGGGGACAGTAATTCTTTAGTCAGTGAGGAAAATGTAGGGAGATTAGTTATGTACTGTTTTTCTGCATCTGTGTGAATCTATCTAACTGCGTTATTTTTCATATCTCCTGTGATTGAAACTCTGGTGTTTATTGTAACTAGATATTTTGTATTCACGTCTTCTATTCTATTATTTATTATTAAACATTTCTATACCTTTCAATGTGGCTGGTCTTTTACAGAACAATTTTAGCATCTTAAGAGTAGTTTTGTGTGTGTGTGTGTGTGTGTGTGTGTGTGTGTGTGTGTGTGTGTGTGTGTGTGTGTGTGTGTGAAAATCAAATATCCCAGTGTGTGTGTGTGTGTGTGTGTGTGTGTGCGTGTGTGTGTGTGTGTCTACTTGGAACAGGGGCACAGTGCTCCAAAGTGGTCAGGGTGGAGTCGTGTTTGGGGCCTGGAGAGAAACAGAGAGTCCAGCCCCAGGTCTGGAGTGTGGTCCCCGTGTGCTCTTAAGGAAAATTATGCTTGGTACAGAGAGCTGAATCTGAAAACACTGTGTGCATCCATTTTTTTCTTAGTGGCCATACCTCACTTGAGGTGAGGATAGAGGCTCCTTGATTACTTGCCATCACATATTGGTGGCAACTGGGTGGGATACTAATTGAACTTCAGTAGCCTGTGGGCAGTTGTCACTAAAGGTGTGTGTACTCTCAGCAGGCACAAGATAAACATACAGCGTTTCATTTTCACAACAGTTTTATTTATTTTTGTTACCTTTGTTTAGTCTGGGAAAGCAGGCAAAGATGTCAGGAGAGGATTATGGCAAGCCAACAAAGAACCAGTTGGTCAAGGTGTGTGAAGCCAAATGACTGGTGCATGCCAACCTGAATAAAGAGGAAATTATTTCATCCCTAATTGCAGCTGCAGGATGGACCAGCATCCAGGAAGACAACCAGTATGGCGATGGTGATGTACAACCTTCAGAAACAAGACAGTTCACATTTTCCTCAGAGGACTTTAAAACCCATCTGTAGTTCAAGAGACTTGAACTGGAGGCCAAACATTTGGAATTCCACTCAACAGAGACCCTGCAACATTGGGAGGTTTAACAAAATGAGAGACTGGTGTTTGGAGGCTGAAGAAAATGAAAGTCAACATGGGAAGGAGATACTGACTCTTCATCAGGATCACATAGATAATGGAGAAGAGAATAACTGAACCCCAGAAGCAACAAAGGTCAGTAAATTTCTTCCACAGTTTACAGAGGGTGATAATTTTGATAGTTTTATTCATATATTTGAAAGAGTATGTAAGCATTATAATGTTGACTAGGGTTCTGGGTAAGGTTCCTGACCCCTTTACTCCATGGTAAAACTGTAACTACTGTGTCTAAATTGTCTGATACTGATTGTTTAAACTATGATAAAATTAAACAATGTTTATTGGAATGTTTTAAGTTAACATATGAAGCTTACAGAAAAAAGTTTCTCGAGAGCATAGACACAAGGCAGATGAAAGTGTATGTAATTATATTGCTGAGTTAAGCACTTATTTCCATAGGTGGGTGAGTGGGTGCCAGGTCACCACTTCTGAAAGGCTGGCAGACCTTTTGGTGAGGGAACAAGCTCTTAGCACTTTGTCTGAGGACATGAGAACCTGGTTGGCAGGCTGGGAGTGTAGCTATGCAGATAAGCTGGGGAGAAAAGGGGGATCTCTACTTAGCAAACAGGGCACCACTGCACAAGAATGCTGTAGATCAATATGTATGTATGCACTTTTAAGAAGCTATCGAAGGGCTTGCATAAGTGTATAAATACTGAGCACGTGACTGCCTGACTGCAATTTTGTAGTTAGCTGGCATCTATATTACATATATCGAACCCAAAAACATCGAACGGCGCAGGAAAACACATCGGTCAGCCACAGGAAAAAAATAACTTTACACCCAAACTAAGTAGGTGGCTTCACACCCCACACCCGCTCACATGGGGGACTGTGCCCCCCACACCCCCCTAACTAAATATACTAAATCCCAGATCACTCTACAGTAGACAAAATGGCAAAGTCTGGTGAACGGCCAAGGGAAATCTTTCCTTGCATTAAATCAGCCGTTCGCTGTTTTTTGCTTTCGATATTACAAGTTAGAAGTTTAGGTGTTCGATCACCTAAGCATTCAATCTTGTAATATAAACCCATTAGCAGTTGAGATGTAAGCATGTATGTATGTAAGGTCTGTCTGTTAACCAGTTTGTTTGTATTTTATGATGCTGCTATCCATCCTGATGCGTTTTTACATATTAAAGCACCTAAATGAAAAACTCCACCTGCTTGTCATCTATGTTAGAGAAGGACGAGCGACATGGAGCCAGAGGTATCATGTCTAAAGGACACGGTGTTAAAGGTGGCATGGCTAAAACAACTTAAGACACTTGCTTGGAACTGGTGGAATATAGAGGAGTGAATCATCCCTATAATGGGCATAATTCGCAAAGCAGGTGAGAAACGAATTTCAGATATTAAAACTTGCTCAGCACTATTTCTTATTCATAAAATATGAAATGAGGCATACAGAACATTCTAAATGATATTCACATAAACTGATATGTATGATACTGATTAATATATTTAAATTACTATGGAAAATGTTTGAAATAAAGTCTGGATTGCATAAAACGAATTAAATAAGGTGAAACAACCACATTTTTCAATACGTGCTTAACGCATAAATATTTTTCATATTAATCAAAGATATCTGAGTTATCAGATGTGTATCAAGTGTCTATATGTTTATACAATAATACAGTAAAGTTATTTCACAGAATACAGCCATTTCAGAGCATATTTCACAAAGTACAATATTTTGAAGTTTGTTTTGCATCTGAATGTTATTACAAGCTCACAGAACAGTTTCTACATATATAATTACAAGAGCCATATTTTCAGTGTGTTTATGCATACTTTGTGGGCATGACAGATGGATTTTGTAAACCCAGTGCACTTGTGTTTGACAGTAATATTGCTGAGAACTGGAGAGTTTTGAGCAAGGCTACAACATTTTCATACAGGCTGCATTTTCTGATAAAGATGATCATACAAAGGCATTTATTCTGCTTAATTTAGCTGCCTCAAAAGCCATTGAAAGGAAATGTTCATTTCTGTATGCACCTGCTATCTATACAAGAGAGGGGGGAAACCATCATATTGTTGTACCGGCGGAGTCAAAAGAGGACCCAGAGTGCTTAAAATGTGAATTTAGGGAAATGTGCAACCCCCCAGACATATGTTACAATGGAAAGGCACTTATTTTATACAAGTGATCAAAACCCTGGTGAAACTTTTGCAGATTTGGTGATTTAATGGATGAGCTGATAAAAGACAGACTTATGTGTGGTATTAAAGATGATGCTGTGAGAAAGATTTTGCTTTGTGACAGTGATTTAACTTGGCATTTAAGTTGGCAGCAACTGTAGCCCCTGCAGCACTCACTGGTACACCCCAGAACATTCCAACAAATTCCAGACTTTGCACAGTCTCAGTGTAGCATAAGAGTGAGTCAGCAAACTCAGAGCATGGGCCCCAACCTAGTTTCATTGTCAGCTGTCATAACTGTGGTGGAAGTCATGAATCTAAAAGGGAGAAATGTTTAGCTTTTGGTCAGCAATGCCATAAATGCAATAAATGGAATTATTTCAAAAGGGTTTGTAAATCAAAGGCCCACATTCTTTTATTAAAAGGGAACATTTTAAAAAACAAGTTAATCAGCTGGAATGCTGCAACCCTACTCTTTATGTTGATGGTGTGTCAGTGCTTCATGAAACAGTCAATGCAGTAGATTTAAGGCCAAAGAATAAAGTATTATGCACTGTTCAGATAAATGGCAAACCCATAGAGCTCAAACTTGACATAGGTTCAAAGTACAATGTTATGTCAGCAGAAACATTTGCAAGAGTGTATAATGGTGAAAGGCTTGATTTGGCAAGGTGTGCAAAGCTTGTTGCTTATGGAGGTGTAGAAATTAAGACTGAAGGCTCAGTAGTGCTTTCATGTTTCTCTGCTGGAAGAAGCTACAATGTATTATTTTATGTGGTCAAAAGGCACTTCCAGTCATTATTAGGGCTCAGGGACAGTTTGAAAATGGGACTGCTTTCATTTAATAAAGAAGTCCACCAAGTTAGCTTGAAAACACGACTTTAATTTCACCCAGCATATTTGTTTCTACCTATGCTGATCTTTTCAAAGACAAACTAGGCAAGCTTCCAGTTGTATACTCCATGAAGTTAGACCCAAAGGTCAGTCCAGTTATCAGGCCAGCACTAAAAGTTTCAATAGCCATGCAGGACAGAGTCAAAGCTGAGCTAGATAAAATGGTCCATCAAGGTGTGATTTGTCCAGTTGTAACTCCAACTAGGTGGGCATCTGCCATGGTGGTAGCTCATAAGGAAAGCTCAGATGACATCAGAATATATATTGATGCGTGAGATTTGAACAAAGAACTAAAAAGACCTCATCATTCGATACACACAGTCAGTCAAAGAAGTCACAGTCTTGATGCCAAATGCCACTATTTTTTTCTGTCTTAGATGTAAAGAGTTCATTTTGGCAAATTCGGTTTGACAAAAAGTCATTAATGCTCACTACATTCAGTACTCCATTTGGCAGGTATAGATTTTTGAGAATGTCATTTGGGATCAGTTCTGCAAGTGAAGTCTTTCTCGAGTAATTAAGCAACCTTTCATAGGATCATAGTGTCATGGGAGATTACTAGGCTCTGGGCCCTGAGGCCCTTATAAGCTTAGCCAAGAGTTTAGCTCATGTTTAGACAAGTCAGCACCCAAAGCCCCTGTCCAGCAGGGACACAGGTGGAATCCCAGGGGTGTATTTTCTGCTTCCCATCCAGTTATCCAGGTTGTGCCTAAAAAGAGATAATGAGGTACTCTGCTTGACAGAGGGAGTCTATTCTACAGAAGGGTGGTCTCTGGGGCACAAATCTATCCCACCAAGTCCTAGTGATATCACAGACAAGGTTCAGGTTGCATATAGAGGTTGTTTGAGTGGAGCTTGACTTGCAGATATGCAGCAGTCCCATCAAGGCGGGGTCTGAGATTGCTTTGTATGTCAGACAGAGGTCACCTATAAGAAGTCTGTATGAAACTGAGTAGAAGGATAGGGCTTTTAGCCTGTCTGAGTAGGGTAGATGTTTGAGGCCCTGGATTCTCCTGGTGAGGAACCTCTGTGGTGTCTCCAGCTGCTGCATGTGCTTTGCGAGGTACATATTGAAGGGGGCATTGTACTGAATAATTGGCCTTATAAGGGAAGAATACATGGATGTTATGACCTCTTTATCCCTGGATGAGATACCTTTACTTATGAGGTGGGCCATGTAGAAAGCTTTCTGTACAATGGAAGCAACATGGTGGTTAAAAGTCAGGTTGCTATCAACCTGGGTGCCCAATTCCCTCACTACTAATTGTGTACTTAGGACGTTGTTATTAATTTGATAATATGTGGGGACATCACTCTCCCCAAAGAGGATGATGATACATTTGTTGGCATTAAGCTTGAGGCCATGTTTCCAGCACCAGTCATTTGTTTGGGTGAGTCCCTCTTGGAGGATCTCCACATCACTTGGGGAATTGATGACTGCACCCAACTTGCAGTCATCTGCAAACTTTGTCAACCATAGCCCACTGGTTTTGGTCTGCACCTCAGAGAAGTATATCCCAAATAACAGAGGTCCCAAGACCAATCCCTGGGGTACGCTGTTCATTATGGGTCTACTGCTTGAGGTGGCTTCCCCTATTTTGAATAAGTGGGTTCTGTCAGTGAGCCAGTTTGCTACCCATCTGATAACATATGGATTGATGCCTAGTTGAGAGAGAGAGTTTATCTACTATGCCCAAGTGGGGAATAGTGTTGAAGGCTTTGGCCAGGTCAAGATAGGAGGTGTGCACTGTGTTCCCTCATCTATGGCTTTGGTGACTGTCTCAAAGAAGTCATCCAGATTTAATAGACATGACCTCCCCTTGACAAAGCCAAACTGTGTGGGATCGAGTGTTTGGAGGTTGCCAATGCCCCTGTTGTTGATGTCCATGATAATCTGTTTCATGGACTTGCAGATCAGGCCAGTTAGGCTGATGGGTCTATAATTTCCTGGATTGGTGGATGCTCTACCTTTGTGTAAAGAGATGACAGTGGCTGTCCTCCACTCAGCTGAGACAAAGCTGGAACTCAGGGTTTGGTTGAATAGGGTGCCTAACAGTGCTGCAAGTTCATGTAGAATGCAGCCTGGGATGTTATTAGGTCCCATGGAGGCTGTATTTTTTGCCTTTGAAAGGGCATTGATGACCTGTTCCCCTAGAGATAAGGGGTGGGGGGCAGGTACTGGGGATATCCTGATTTACTGATGGGAGGACAGACCGCAGACATTTTCACTGAGTCTGTCAGCCAGTAGATTGGCTATATCTACAGTTTTGTGTATGTGGTGTTCTTGACTACCAGTTCTGAACAGATCTGTGTGCTTCCTTTGAGACTGCGGATATATGTGAAGAAGGCCTTATGATTGTCTCCAGTAGATGTGGCCAATTTGGACTTGAAGTTGTCTTTAGAGGATTTCACTAGTGCTTTTATTTTCTTGTTCAGGCTAAGGAGAGATTGTTTCCAATTCGGCACCTGCTTCTTCATTGTCCTAGACAGCAATTTTTTCCTTTTGTTATAAAATTTATTTATTGCAGATGTCCACCAGACAGGTTTACTCTTCCTTGTGGAAGATGGTTTTGTCCTGTCAGGTATTCCTGATTCCATGTATCTATATAAATGCTTGTATAGTACTTTGATATAGATTTGGACATTGTTGCCAGTGCCTACAATGAGGGAGGAGGCTGTGAAGCTGTTTAAACCATCCCTCAGCAGGTTTTAATCAGCTTTAGAGAAGATTTTTTGTTTGACCCTAGCTAAAAGGGGGTCAGGGGAGATGGTGACTTCGAAAGTGACCGCTTTATGGTTGGATCTTACCACAGAGGATGATACCGTAGGGGTGCTGCAGTGGTTATTTATGCTGGTTAATACCAAGTCCAAGATATCATCACCTCTTGTGGGAGTATCGACTAGCTGTTGCAAGGTATTTGCATTGATAAAATCGAGGAATCTCTGGGCATTTGTGTTCTGGCATGAGTAGTTTTTCCAATCTATGTTTGGGTAATTAAAGTCATCCAGGATAAGGGTAAAGGGTTGAATCTTAATAGATTTGAAGAGGTCCAGATAGGTGGAGTGGACATCTTGAGTCAGATTTGGGGACCTATAGCTAGCTATAATTTGAATAGGGGTCTTGTCAATGGTTAACTGCACCTGGGGTATCTCCTGTGCGTCATACTGTTTGGCCAGCCTGGAGGAGTGTGTGTCTTTAATATATATTGAAATTCCACCTCCTTTGGCTTTGCTGCCCACATTTTGGGGTCTGAATGTATGATTGTATGAGTAATCAGGTATGGTTGGGGTGCTCTCCACAGCCTTGAACCAGGTTTCTGTGACTGTGCAAATGTCAGCATCTTCCAGGGTTAAGAATGCTTGCAATGAGTGCAGTTTCATGTTCAGACTCCTAGTGTTTAGCAGCATGACCTTTAATTTGCATTTTGTTGAAGTTTATATGTTGGTAGTATCGACCTCATGACGTTTCCTAAAAAAGGCACTATGGGGGAGGTAAGGGCCTTTGCCAGAAGCCTGAAGCCCAAGTGAGACATATGCAGGCCATCTCTAGCAAAGCATTGTGGTCTGTTGATCATATCTTCCCAGGCTGTCAGGTACTGGATCCTCTGGAATGACACCAGAAACTAAGCCAATTGTTAAAGTCAATCATTTTCTGTTTGTATTGAGGCATCATTCTGGTTGATGGTAGAATTCTGCTTAAGGCTGGGGACATACCTGCCTGGGACACACATTCAGCAAGCTCAATCATGTGTCTCTTCATATATTCCAGAGAGATATGTCTCAAGTCGTTCATGCCAACATGGACTATGACAGAGTCATAAAAGTACCTGTTGTTGAGAAACTTGATTGCATGTGTGATATGATGGATTCTGGCACCTGACAAATAACTAACCGTGACTTTCTCTTATCCAGCCTGGTGAGAGGCACATTTGTGTGTCTCACAATGGTGTCTACTATGAATAATATGATGGGTTTATGGTTAGGCCTTAGTGTTTGCAAGATATTGGTGTGTGGACTATGCATGGTCTGTGGAGTGGAGGGCTGTGGTATTCTCATGTGATTTTGCCTCTTAGGTTTCCTTTGGGTTTGTTTTTGTTGAGAACCTCCGCATATGTGGGTGTATGTTGTGTAGTTGTGGGTGGTGTTTGAAGTATAGTGATTGTGTTGGCAACCTTCTCTCTCAGATATACTGGCTTGTGAGGGAGAGAGCATAGACTCTAGCTTCTTTATGTAACTGCATCTCTCACAAATTGTGTTCCTAGGTGGAAGTAGTAGATGGTTGTCCGTGTACATGAGGCAGTTGCTACACTGTCTCAGGATGCCCATATCAACCAGGCTGGCATGAGAAACCATATGAAATTGTCCATCCATATTTGCCAGAATCTGAGGGAGAGTGGCCAGAGAGAGCTAAGGGGTAGGCCTAAAGCCCAAGTGCTTAAACCAAAACTAAGAGGCTTCGAATAACACTTAAAATTTAAACAGGCTAAAAACAAGCAATAATAAATGCAGTAGAGAAGATGCAATTGAACAATTTAGAGAACAAGTAGCAGAAAAACCAAGATGAAGTAACAGAGTAGGAGGAGGAAACACAAATACACAAATACTGTAAAAGCAGCTGTATAACGTGTTTTTTTTTTTTTTTTTTTTTTTTAGTAAATAGGAAAGGGAGATTTTTTTTTTTACTATAGTGGAAAGGGAGAAAGGAGATAATTCAAGGTTAAGAAACTAAGGGGATTGACCTTACCAAATGTTTTCTCTGTATTAGGTAGAATGAGCTAATGACACTGGACTGGGAGGAGTGTCCCAGATCAAATTTACCATAGGGGTGGGCAACTGCAAAGCCACCAACCTATAGCTACTAGCTACACTATTTTAGGGAGAAAATACTACAGAAATGTTTATCACAGCAGAAAAACAGCAGTGAGACACTAAATAGAAGTTTTAAACAGATAAAAAAGAAAAGAGGCCCTAGATGACGCTTTTAACTGCAAACAAATCAGTTATATGATAATTTCTTTGGGAGGAAATCCGAACAAACAAACAGATGCTTAACAAATGGAGAAAATTTCCAGTTAATGCCTTTCACACAGAGAAACTAGATAAAAAAGCTTTACAAACAGTGTGACAGTAACAAAAGTGATTTAACAGGCACTGTAAGGCAAACAATTTCAATACAATACTGCAGATTAGTTTATAGCAATAAAATACGGTAAAAATAGAAGGCAGCAGACAATAAAAATGTGCTATAAATGGTTAGAATAAGCAATAACTAGTAAAAATAAGCAAAAAAAAAAAAAGATACTTATTGTTATATATCACAAATTAGAGTTGTGTTCAGTGCCCCTCCTCCGTTCATTTCAGTATGAATAAACAGAAATCCTCTCAAAGGTAGGGCTTAAATACCAGAAGGTACAACCTGAAACAACTTAAAAAAAAGCTCAAAATAACCAATGAGTGCTTACTCCAAGCCTTAGACCAGCCAACCTTTACCAGCCAGTGGCCAATCAACACAACCCTCTCACTAATGTGAAAAAAGGCTTCTGCTAATCCAAGATGGCCTGGAACATTTGCTCAGAACAAATAGCCACTGCAAACAAACAGGCCCAGAGACAGCAAATGTGAACTGGGTTATGCTACAGCTACTAGCTACACTATTTTAGGCAGAAAATCCTTGTCCTATCATAGTAGATGACATACTAGTAGGAGGTCATGGTGAAGAAGAACATGACAGAAACCTAAGAAAAGTTCTGGAAAGGGCACATCAAGTGAATCTTAAGCTCAATCCACACAAATGCAAATTCAGGCTACAAGAAGCTACTTATGTTGGTCATTTATTTACTAGTACAGGCCTACAACCAGACCCTTCAAAGCAAATAGCCATTTTGGAGATGCCAGCTCCAGACATTGTTCAAGACCTGCAATGCTTTTTTGGCATGGTCATTTACCTAGGCAATTTCATTCCAGACTTGAGCCAACTTTCAGCACCATTTAGAGAGCTGAAATGTAAAGATGTATCATGATCATGGTTAGGGCAACACAAAAGAGCATTTGGTGTCCTGAAACAGAGAATTGCTAGTCCATCAACTCTCAGATGTTATGATGTTCACCAGCCAGTTACACTTTCCTGTGACACTTCCAAATTTGGTCTTGGTGCAGTCATTATCAAGAGGCTCAACTTGCTGCATATACATTGAGAACTCTTACCCAAACTGGAATGCAGTATGCCCAGATCGAGAAAGAGCTTTTGGCAATTGTTTGCATGTTCAAAGTTCCATGATTATGTTTATGGTGGACCTATCCAAATTGAAACAGACCACCAACATCTAGTCACTATCTTGAGAAAGCCTATGCATTCAGCTCCAGCCAGACTGCAGTGCATGAAGCTGAGATTGCAAAAATATAATTTCAATCTTGTCTACAAGAAAGGCAAACTTCTTTATCTTGCTGATACATTATCCAGATCACCCAGAAACACCACCGAACAGCATGAGAATGAGAATCTTTACTTTGAAGTCATGGAAGTGAAAATTTTTCTGCCACATATCTTGTTGAGCTGAGAGATCAGACAGCCACAGATGCAGTTTTATAGAGGCTCAA
The DNA here is from genome assembly GCF_019279795.1 of Protopterus annectens. Lineage (NCBI taxonomy): Eukaryota > Metazoa > Chordata > Ceratodontiformes > Protopteridae > Protopterus > Protopterus annectens. The sequence continues at coordinate 643,407,741 of NC_056748.1, read as the reverse complement.
CCACTTTATAAATCAAGGATGGCCGTCAAAGCAATTTTAGCTTACCTCAAGAAGTGCAACCTTATTTTCCGTACAGAGATGAGATTTTGTTTGGCAAAGCTATCATTATGAAAGTACCAAAATTAATTGTTCCAAAGTCCTTGCAACCAGAATATGTTACTATCTTGCATCATGGTCACCCAGGAACTGACTCTACCAAAAGAAGGGTAAGAGGACTAGTATTTAGGCCTTCTATGTCACTAGGCATTGAGAGAGCACTTTTATCTTGTTCCATGTGTAATGGTACTAAGCCACATCAACAGAAAGAACCACTTCAGCTAAAGCAGATTCCGTGACTACCTTGGTCAACAGTAGCCACCAACATCTTCGAATGGAATAGTCAACATTATTTGGTGTGAGTAGACTCTTACTAAAACTGATTAGAGATTGACTTACTTCCTAACCTAGCATCCAGTACTGTGATTACTAAGATGAAGCATTATTTTTCAGTACATGGTAGTCCACACAATGTTATTTCTGACAATGGCACGCAGTTTACAAGCCAACAGTTCAAAAGATTTGCTGAAGAATGGGACTTTACTCATGTCACAAGTAGCCCTGAGTACCCGCAGTCAAATGGTTTAGCAGAATGTGCAATCCAAAGTGCAAAACAGTTACTAAAGAAGTAAAAATGAGATAATAGTGATGTTTTCCTGAATCTCTTGAATCTCAGAAATGTTCCTCATGATAAACATCTTGGTTCACCTGCTCAGAGACTTCTGTCAAGACAAACCAGAACTACATTAGCAATCAGTAGTCAATTGTTGGTTCTATGTATCAAGAACAACAGATCAGTGAAAACCAATCTGTTCAAGAAGTATTTAACCCAGAAGTCCGGCTACGATAAAACCAGCAAACTGCTCAATCCATTACTAGAAGGAGAAGTGGTAAGGATGCAAACGTCCAAAGGTTATCATCAGATTGGTGTTGTGAAGAGTATTTGCTCAGAGTAGAGATCATACATTGTGGAATCACAAGGAGCAAACTTTAGGTGGAATCAGAAACATTTGGGACTAGTGTCCAAGCTTATACCGCAGAACATAGCCTGTGAGGAAAGACTCTTTCCGGTGTTCCAATTACTAAGGAAGTTCGAGAGGACATTCCCATTCCTCTGATGAAACCAGAAGTTCCTGATATGAGTTGTTCACCAAAGACTGTCCCTTTTGCTAAATTTGGTCCAGATTCTTATGTTACAAGATATGGTCACATCTCTAAACCCTGTAACAGATACAAACCAACTTGGACATGAATATCGTGTTTTGTTTCTAGCATATATAGTAATGCATGTCTAACTCTAATATTGTTTTTACAAAGGGCAGTCTTTTTAAGAGGGAGGATGTAGATCAATGTGTGTGTGTGTGTGTGTGTGTGTGTGTATATTCCTTTAAGAAGCTATCCAAGGGCTTGCACAAGTGTATGAATACTGAGCTTGTGCGAGCCTGACTGCCATTTTGTAGTTAGCTGTTGAGATATAAGCACATATGTATGTAATGTCTGTCTGTTAACCAGTTTGGTTGTATTTTATGATGCTGCTGCTATCCATCCTGATTTGTTTCTATGTATTAAAGCATCTAAACAAAATACCCCACCTGCTTGTCATCTATGTTAGAGAAGGACGAGGGACATGGTGCTAGAAGTGAATGTCTAAAGGACATGGTTTTAAAGGCAGCAGGGCTAAAATGACTTAAGGCACTTGTCTGTTGGGGAAACCCAAGTTTTGGTGTTTGGAGGCTGAAGAAAATGAAAGTCAACATGGGAAGGAGATACTGACTCTTCATCAGGATCACATAGATAATGGAGAAGGGAATAAGTGAACCCCAGAAGCAACAAAGGTCAGTAAATTTCTTCCACAGTTTACAGAGGGTGATAAGTTTGATAGCTTTAGTCATATAGTTGAAAGAGTATGTAAATAGTATAATGTTGACTAGGGTTCTGGGTAAGGTTCCTGACCCCTTTACTCCATGGTAAAACTGTAACTACTGTGTCTAAATTGTCTGATACTGATTGTTTAAACTATGATAAAATTAAACAATGTTTATTGGAATGTTTTAAGTTAACATATGAAGCTTTACAGAAAAAGTTTCTCGAGAGCATAGACACAAGGCAGATGAAAGTGTATGTAATTATATTGCTGAGTTAAGCACTTATTTCCATAGGTGGGTGAGTGGGTGCCAGGTCACCACTTCTGAAAGGCTGGCAGACCTTTTGGTGAGGGAACAAGCTCTTAGCACTTTGTCTGAGGACATGAGAACCTGGTTGGCAGGCTGGGAGTGTAGCTATGCAGATAAGCTGGGGAGAAAAGGGGGATCTCTACTTAGCAAACAGGGCACCACTGCACAAGAATGCTGTAGATCAATATGTATGTATGCACTTTTAAGAAGCTATCGAAGGGCTTGCATAAGTGTATAAATACTGAGCACGTGACTGCCTGACTGCAATTTTGTAGTTAGCTGGCATCTATATTACATATATCAACCCAAAAACATCGAACGCGCAGGAAAACACATCGGTCAGCCACAGGAAAAAATAACTTTACACCCAAACTAAGTAGGTGGCTTCACACCCCACAGCCATTGATGGGGACTGTGCCCCACACCCCCTAACTAAATATACTAAATCCCAGATCACTCTACAGTAGACAAAATGGCAAAGTCTGGTGAACGGCCAAGGGAAATCTTTCTGCATTAAATCAGCCGTCATTGTTTTGTTGATATTACAAGTTAGAAGTTTAGGTGTTCGATCACCTAAGCATTCAATCTTGTAATATAAACCCATTAGCAGTTGAGATGTAAGCATGTATGTATGTAAGGTCTGTCTGTTAACCAGTTTGTTTGTATTTTATGATGCTGCTATCCATCCTGATGCGCTTTTACATATTAAAGCACCTAAATGAAAAACTCCACCTGCTTGTCATCTATGTTAGAGAAGGACGAGCTACATGGAGCCAGAGGTATCATGTTCAAAGGACACGGTGTTAAAGGTGGCATGGTTAAAACAATTAAGTCATTTGCTTAGAACTGGTGAAATATACAAGAGTGAATCATCCCTATAATGGGCATAATTCGCAAAGCAGGTCAGGAACTAATTTTAGATATTAAAACTTGCTCAGCAGTATTTCTTATTTGTAAGATATGAAATGAAGCATACAGAACATTCTAAATGATATTCACATAAACTGATATGTATGATACTGATTAATATATTTAAATTACTATGGAAAATGTTTGAAATAAAGTCTGGATTGCATAAAACTAATTAAATAAGGTGAAACAACCACATTTTTCAATACGTGCTTAACGATAAATATTTTTCATATTAATCAAAGATATCTGAGTTATCAGATGTGTATCAAGTGTCTATATGTTTATACAATAATACAGTAAAGTTATTTCACAGAATACAGCCATTTCAGAGCATATTTCACAAAGTACAATATTTTGAAGTTTGTTTTGCATCTGAATGTTATTACAAGCTCACAGAACAGTTTCTACATATATAATTACAAGAGCCATATTTTCAGTGTGTTTATGCATACTTTGTGGGCATGACAGATGGATTTTGTAAACCCAGTGCACTTGTGTTTGACAGTAATATTGCTGAGAACTGGAGAGTTTTTGAGCAAGGCTACAACATTTTCATACAGGCTGCATTTTCTGATAAAGATGATCATACAAAGGCATTTATTCTGCTTAATTTAGCTGCCTCAAAAGCCATTGAAAGGAAATGTTCATTTCTGTATGCACCTGCTATCTATACAAGAGAGGGGGGAAACCATCATATTGTTGTACCGGCGGAGTCAAAAGAGGACCCAGAGTGCTTAAAATGTGAATTTAGGGAAATGTGCAACCCCCCAGACATATGTTACAATGGAAAGGCACTTATTTTATACAAGTGATCAAAACCCTGGTGAAACTTTTGCAGATTTGGTGATTTAATGGATGAGCTGATAAAAGACAGACTTATGTGTGGTATTAAAGATGATGCTGTGAGAAAGATTTTTGCTTTGTGACAGTGATTTAACTTGGCATTTAAGTTGGCAGCAACTGTAGCCCCTGCAGCACTCACTGGTACACCCCAGAACATTCCAACAAATTCCAGACTTTGCACAGTCTCAGTGTAGCATAAGAGTGAGTCAGCAAACTCAGAGCATGGGCCCCAACCTAGTTTCATTGTCAGCTGTCATAACTGTGGTGGAAGTCATGAATCTAAAAGGGAGAAATGTTTAGCTTTTGGTCAGCAATGCCATAAATGCAATAAATGGAATTATTTCAAAAGGGTTTGTAAATCAAAAGGCCCACATTCTTTTATTAAAAGGGAACATTTTAAAAAACAAGTTAATCAGCTGGAATGCTGCAACCCTACTCTTTATGTTGATGGTGTGTCAGTGCTTCATGAAACAGTCAATGCAGTAGATTTAAGGCCAAAGAATAAAGTATTATGCACTGTTCAGATAAATGGCAAACCCATAGAGCTCAAACTTGACATAGGTTCAAAGTACAATGTTATGTCAGCAGAAACATTTGCAAGAGTGTATAATGGTGAAAGGCTTGATTTGGCAAGGTGTGCAAAGCTTGTTGCTTATGGAGGTGTAGAAATTAAGACTGAAGGCTCAGTAGTGCTTTCATGTTTCTCTGCTGGAAGAAGCTACAATGTATTATTTTATGTGGTCAAAAGGCACTTCCAGTCATTATTAGGGCTCAGGGACAGTTTGAAAATGGGACTGCTTTCATTTAATAAAGAAGTCCACCAAGTTAGCTTGAAAAACACGACTTTAATTTCACCCAGCATATTTGTTTCTACCTATGCTGATCTTTTCAAAGACAAACTAGGCAAGCTTCCAGTTGTATACTCCATGAAGTTAGACCCAAAGGTCAGTCCAGTTATCAGGCCAGCACTAAAAGTTTCAATAGCCATGCAGGACAGAGTCAAAGCTGAGCTAGATAAAATGGTCCATCAAGGTGTGATTTGTCCAGTTGTAACTCCAACTAGGTGGGCATCTGCCATGGTGGTAGCTCATAAGGAAAGCTCAGATGACATCAGAATATATATTGATGCGTGAGATTTGAACAAAGAACTAAAAAGACCTCATCATTCGATACACACAGTCAGTCAAAGAAGTCACAGTCTTGATGCCAAATGCCACTATTTTTTTCTGTCTTAGATGTAAAGAGTTCATTTTGGCAAATTCGGTTTGACAAAAAGTCATTAATGCTCACTACATTCAGTACTCCATTTGGCAGGTATAGATTTTTGAGAATGTCATTTGGGATCAGTTCTGCAAGTGAAGTCTTTCTACGAGTAATTAAGCAACCTTTCATAGGATCATAGTGTCATGGGAGATTACTAGGCTCTGGGCCCTGAGGCCCTTATAAGCTTAGCCAAGAGTTTAGCTCATGTTTAGACAAGTCAGCACCCAAAGCCCCTGTCCAGCAGGGACACAGGTGGAATCCCAGGGGTGTATTTTCTGCTTCCCATCCAGTTATCCAGGTTGTGCCTAAAAAGGGATAATGAGGTACTCTGCTTGACAGAGGGAGTCTATTCTACAGAAGGGTGGTCTCTGGGGCACAAATCTATCCCACCAAGTCCTAGTGATATCACAGACAAGGTTCAGGTTGCATATAGAGGTTGTTTGAGTGGAGCTTGACTTGCAGATATGCAGCAGTCCCATCAAGGCGGGGTCTGAGATTGCTTTGTATGTCAGACAGAGGTCACCTATAAGAAGTCTGTATGAAACTGAGTAGAAGGATAGGGCTTTTAGCCTGTCTGAGTAGGGTAGATGTTTGAGGCCCTGGATTCTCCTGGTGAGGAACCTCTGTGGTGTCTCCAGCTGCTGCATGTGCTTTATGCAGGTACATATTGAAGGGGCATTGTACTGAATAATTGGCCTTATAAGGGAAGAATACATGGATGTTATGACCTCTTTATCCCTGGATGAGATACCTTTACTTATGAGGTGGGCCATGTAGAAAGCTTTCTGTACAATGGAAGCAACATGGTGGTTAAAAGTCAGGTTGCTATCAACCTGGGTGCCCAATTCCCTCACTACTAATTGTGTACTTAGGACGTTGTTATTAATTTGATAATATGTGGGGACATCACTCTCCCCAAAGAGGATGATGATACATTTGTTGGCATTAAGCTTGAGGCCATGTTTCCAGCACCAGTCATTTGTTTGGGTGAGTCCCTCTTGGAGGATCTCCACATCACTTGGGGAATTGATGACTGCACCCAACTTGCAGTCATCTGCAAACTTTGTCAACCATAGCCCACTGGTTTTGGTCTGCACCTCAGAGAAGTATATCCCAAATAACAGAGGTCCCAAGACCAATCCCTGGGGTACGCTGTTCATTATGGGTCTACTGCTTGAGGTGGCTTCCCCTATTTTGAATAAGTGGGTTCTGTCAGTGAGCCAGTTTGCTACCCATCTGATAACATATGGATTGATGCCTAGTTGAGAGAGAGAGTTTATCTACTATGCCCAAGTGGGGAATAGTGTTGAAGGCTTTGGCCAGGTCAAGATAGGAGGTGTGCACTGTGTTCCCCTCATCTATGGCTTTGGTGACTGTCTCAAAGAAGTCATCCAGATTTAATAGACATGACCTCCCCTTGACAAAGCCAAACTGTGTGGGATCGAGTGTTTGGAGGTTGCCAATGCCCCTGTTGTTGATGTCCATGATAATCTGTTTCATGGACTTGCAGATCAGGCCAGTTAGGCTGATGGGTCTATAATTTCCTGGATTGGTGGATGCTCTACCTTTGTGTAAAGGGATGACAGTGGCTGTCCTCCACTCAGCTGGGACAAAGCTGGAACTCAGGGTTTGGTTGAATAGGGTGCCTAACAGTGCTGCAAGTTCATGTAGAATGCAGCCTGGGATGTTATTAGGTCCCATGGAGGCTGTATTTTTTGCCTTTGAAAGGGCATTGATGACCTGTTCCCTAGAGATAAGGGGTGGGGGGCAGGTAATGGGGATATCCTGATTTACTGATGGGAGGACAGACCGGAGACATTTTCACTGAGTCTGTCAGCCAGTAGATTGGCTATATCTACAGTTTTGTGTATGTGGTGTTCTTGACTACCAGTTCTGAACAGATCTGGGTGCTTCCTTTGAGACTGCGGATATATGTGAAGAAGGCCTTATGATTGTCTCCAGTAGATGTGGCCAATTTGGACTTGAAGTTGTCTTTAGAGGATTTCACTAATGCTTTTATTTTCTTGTTCAGGCTAAGGAGAGATTGTTTCCAATTCGGTACCTGCTTCTTCATTGTCCTAGACAGCAATTTTTTCCTTTTGTTATAAAAATTATTTATTGCAGATGTCCACCAGACAGGTTTACTCTTCCTTGTGGAAGATGGTTTTATCCTGACAGGTATTCCTAATTCCATGTATCTATATAAATGCTTGTATAGTACTTTGGTATAGATTTGGACATTGTTGCCAGTGCCTACAATGAGGGAGGAGGCTGTGAAGCTGTTTAAACCATCCCTCAGCAGGTTTTAATCAGCTTTAGAGAAGATTTTTTGTTTGACCCTAGCTAAAAGGGGGTCAGGGGAGATGGTGACTTCGAAAGTGACCGCTTTATGGTTGGATCTTACCACAGAGGATGATACCGTAGGGGTGCTGCAGTGGTTATTTATGCTGGTTAATACCAAGTCCAAGATATCATCACCTCTTGTGGGAGTATCGACTAGCTGTTGCAAGGAATTTGCATTGATAAAATCGAGGAATCTCTGGGCATTTGTGTTCTGGCATGAGTAGTTTTTCCAATCTATGGTTGGGTAATTAAAGTCACCCAGGATAAGGGTAAAGGGTTGAATCTTAATAGATTTGAAGAGGTCCAGATAGGTGGAGTGGGCATCTTGAATCAGATTTGGGGACCTATAGCTAGCTATAATTTGAATAGGGGTCTTGTCAATGATTAACTGCACCTGGGGTATCTCCTGTGTGTCATACTGTTTGGCCAGCCTGGAGGTGTGTGTGTCTTTAATATATATTGAAATTCCACCTCCTTTGGCTTTGCTGCCCACATTTTGGGGACTGAATGCATGATTGTATGAGTAATCAGGTATGGTTGGGGTGCTCTCCGCAGCCTTGAACCAGGTTTCTGTGACTGTGCAAATGTCAGCATCTTCCAGGGTTAAGAATGCTTGCAATGAGTGCAGTTTCATGTTTAGACTCCTAGTGTTTAGCAGCATGACCTTTAATTTGCATTTTGTTGAAGTTTTTATGTTGGTAGTATCGACCTCATGACGTTTCCTAAAAAAGGCACTATGGGGGAGGAAAGGGCCTTTGCCAGAAGCCTGAAGCCCAAGTGAGACATATGCAGGCCATCTCTAGCAAAGCATTGTGGTCTGTTGATCATATCTTTCCAGGCTGTCAGGTACTGGATTCTCTGGAATGACACCAGAAACTAAGCCAATTGTTAAAGTCAATAATTTTCTGTTTGTATTGAGGCATCATTCTGGTTGATGGTAGAATCCTGCTTAGGGCTGGGGACATACCTGCCTGGGACACACATTCAGCAAGCTTAATCATGTGTCTCTTCATATATTCCAGAGAGGTATGTCTCAAGTCGTTCATGCCAACATGGACTATGACAGAGTTATAAAAGTACCTTTTGTTGAGAAATTTGATTGCATGTGTGATATGATGGATTCTGGCACCTGACAAATAACTAACCGTGACTTTCTCCTTATCCAGCCTGGTGAGAGCCACATTTGTGTGTCTCACAATGGTGTCTACTATGAATAATATGATGGGTTTATGGTTAGGCCTTAGTGTTTGCAAGATATTGGTGTGTGGACTATGCATGGTCTGTGGTGTGGAGGGTTGTGGTATTCTCATGTGATTTTGCCTCTTAGGTTTCCTTTGGGTTTGTTTTTGTTGAGAACCTCCGCATATGTGGGTGTATGTTGTGTAGTTGTGGGTGGTGTTTGAAGTATAGTGATTGTGTTGGAAACCTTCTCATTCTCAGATATACTGGCTTGTGAGGGAGAGAGCATAGACTCTAGCTTCTTTATGTAACTGCATCTCTCACAAATTGTGTTCCTAGGTGGAAGTAGTAGATGGTTGTCCGTGTACATGAGGCAGTTGCTACACCGTCTCAGGATGCCCATATCAACCAGGCTGGCATGAGAAACCATATGAAATTGTCCATCCATATTTGCCAGAATCTGAGGGAGAGTGGCCAGAGAGAGCTAAGGGGTAGGCCTAAAGCCCAAGTGCTTAAACCAAAACTAAGAGGCTTCGAATAACACTTAAAATTTAAACAGGCTAAAAACAAGCAATAATAAATGCAGTAGAGAAGATGCAATTGAACAATTTAGAGAACAAGTAGCAGAAAAACCAAGATGAAGTAACAGAGTAGGAGGAGGAAACACAAATACACAAATACTGTAAAAGCAGCTGTATAACTTTTTTTTTTTTTTTTTTTTTTAGTAAATAGGAAAGGGAGATTTTTTTTTTTACTATAGTGGAAAGGGAGAAAGGAGATAATTCAAGGTTAAGAAACTAAGGGGATTGACCTTACCAAATGTTTTCTCTGTATTAGGTAGAATGAGCTAATGACACTGGACTGGGAGGAGTGTCCCAGATCAAATTTACCATAGGGGTGGGCAACTGCAAAGCCACCAACCTACAGCTACTAGCTACACTATTTTAGGGAGAAAATACTACAGAAATGTTTATCACAGCAGAAAAACAGCAGTGAGACACTAAATAAAAGTTTTAAACAGATAAAAAAGAAAAGAGGCCCTAGATAACGCTTTTAACTGCAAACAAATCAGTTATATGATAATTTCCTTGGGAGGAAATCCGAACAAACAAACAGATGCTTAACAAATGGAGAAAATTTCCAGTTAATGCCTTTCACACAGAGAAACTAGATAAAAAAGCTTTACAAACAGTGTGACAGTAACAAAAGTGATTTAACAAGCACTGTAAGGCAAACAATTTCAATACAATACTGCAGATTAGTTTATAGCAATAAAATACGGTAAAAATAGAAGGCAGCAGACAATAAAAATGTGCTATAAATGGTTAGAATAAGCAATAACTAGTAAAAATAAGCAAAAAAAAAAAGATAATTATTGTTATATATCACAAATTAGAGTTGTGTTCAGTGCCCCTCCTCCGTTCATTTCAGTATGAATAAACAGAAATCCTCTCAAAGGTAGGGCTTAAATACCAGAAAGTACAACCTGAAACAACTTAAAAAAAAGCTCAAAAGAACCAATGAGTGCTTACTCCAAGCCTTAGACCAGCCAACCTTTACCAGCCAGTGGCCAATCAACACAACCCTCTCACTAATGTGAAAAAAGGCTTCTGCTAATCCAAGATGGCCTGGAACATTTGCTCAGAACAAACAGCCACTGCAAACAAACAGGCCCAGAGACAGCAAATCTGAACTGGGTTATGCTACAGCTACTAGCTACACTATTTTAGGCAGAAAATCCTTGTCCTATCATAGTAGATGACATACTAGTAGGAGGTCATGGTGAAGAAGAACATGACAGAAACCTAAGAAAAGTTCTGGAAAGGGCACATCAAGTGAATCTTAAGCTCAATCCACACAAATGCAAATTCAGGCTACAAGAAGCTACTTATGTTGGTCATTTATTTACTAGTACAGGCCTACAACCAGACCCTTCAAAGCAAATAGCCATTTTGGAGATGCCAGCTCCAGACATTGTTCAAGACCTGCAATGCTTTTTTGGCATGGTCAATTACCAAGGCAATTTCATTCCAGACTTGAGCCAACTTTCAGCACCATTTAGAGAGCTAAAATGTAAAGATGTATCATGATCATGGTTAGAACAACACAAAAGAGCATTTGGTGTCCTGAAACAGAGAATTGCTAGTCCATCAACTCTCAGATGTTATGATGTTCACCAGCCAGTTACACTTTCCTGTGACGCTTCCAAATTTGGTCTTGGTGCAGTCATTCTCAAGAGGCTCAACTTGCTGCATATACATTGAGAACTCTTACCCAAACTGTAATGCAGTATGCCCAGATCGAGAAAGAGCTTTTGGCAATTGTTTGCATGTTCAAAGTTCCATGATTATGTTTATGGTGGACCTATCCAAATTGAAACAGACCACCAACATCTAGTCACTATCTTGAGAAAGCCTATGCATTCAGCTCCAGCCAGACTGCAGTGCATGAAGCTGAGATTGCAAAAATATAATTTCAATCTTGTCTACAAGAAAGGCAAACTTCTTTATCTTGCTGATACATTATCCAGATCACCCAGAAACATCACAGAACAGCATGAGAATGAGAACCTTGATTTTGAAGTCATGGAAGTAAGAATTTTTTCTTCCACACATCTTGTTGAGCTGAGAGATCAGACAGCCACAGATGCAGTTTTACAGAGGCTCAACCACTTTATAAATCAAGGATGGCCGTCAAAGCAATTTTAGCTTACCTCAAGAAGTGCAACCTTATTTTCCGTACAGAGATGAGATTTTGTTTGGCAAATCTATCATTATGAAAGTACCAAAATTAATTGTTCCAAAGTCCTTGCAACCAGAATATGTTACTATCTTGCATCATGGTCACCCAGAAACTGACTCTACCAAAAGAAGGGTAAGAGGACTAGTATTTAGGCCTTCTATGTCACTAGGCATTGAGAGAGCACTTTTTTCTTGTTCCATGTGTAATGGTACTAAACCACATCAACAGAAAGAACCACTTCAGCTAAAGCAGATTCCGTGACTACCTTGGTCAACAGTAGCCACCAACATCTTCAAATGGAATAGTCAACATTATTTGGTGTGAGTAGACTCTTACTAAAACTGATTAGAGATTGACTTACTTCCTAACCTAGCATCCAGTACTGTCATTACTAAGATGAAGCATTATTTTTCAGTACATGGTAGTCCACACAATGTTATTTCTGACAATGGCACACAGTTTACAAGCCAACAGTTCAAAAGATTTGCTGAAGAATGGGACTTTACTCATGTCACAAGTAGCCCTGAGTACCCGCAGTCAAATGGTTTAGCAGAATGTGCAATTCAAAGTGCAAAACAGTTACTAAAGAAGTAAAAATGAGATAATAGTGATGTTTTCCTGAATCTCTTGAATCTCAGAAATGTTCCTCATGATAAACATCTTGGTTCACCTGCTCAGAGACTTCTGTCAAGACAAACCAGAACCACATTAGCAATCAGTAGTCAATTGTTGGTTCTATGTATCAAGAACAACAGATCAGTGAAAACCAATCTGTTCAAGAAGTATTTAACCCAGAAGTCCGGCTACAATAAAACCAGCAAACTGCTCAATCCATTACTAAAAGGAGAAGTGGTAAGGAAGCAAATGTCCAAAGGTTATCATCAGATTGGTGTTGTGAAGAGTATTTGCTCAGAGCAGAGATCATACATTGTGGAATCACAAGGAGCAAACTTTAGGTGGAATCAGAAACATTTGAGACTAGTGTCCGAGCTTATACCACAGAACATAGCCAGTGAGGAAAGACTCACTGTGAGGAAGTTCGAGAGGACATTCCCATTCCTCTGATGAAACCAGAAGTTCCTGATATGAGTTGTTCACCAAAGACTGTCCCTTTTGCTAAATTTGGTCCAGATTCTTATGTTACAAGATATGGTCACATCTCTAAACCCTGTAACAGATACAAACCAACTTGGACATGAACATCGTGTTTTGTTTCTAGCATATATAGTAATGCATGTCTAACTCTAATATTGTTTTTACAAAGGGCAGTCTTTTTAAGAGAGAGGATGTAGATCAATGTGTGTGTGTGTGTGTATATTCCTTTAAGAAGCTATCCAAGGGCTTGCACAAGTGTATGAATACTGAGCTTGTGCGAGCCTGACTGCCATTTTGTAGTTAGCTGTTGAGATATAAGCACATATGTATGTAACGTCTGTCTGTTAACCAGTTTGGTTGTATTTTATGATGCTGCTATCCATCCTGATTTGTTTCTATGTATTAAAGCATCTAAACAAAATACCCCACCTGCTTGTCATCTATGTTAGAGAAGGACGAGGGACATGGTGCTAGAAGTGAATGTCTAAAGGACATGGTTTTAAAGGCAGCAGGGCTAAAATGACTTAAGGCACTTGCTTGGAACTGGTGGAATACAGAGGAGTGACTCATCCCTACAATATGCATACTTTGCAAAATAGGTCAGAAACGGATTTCAGATATTAAAACTTGCTCAGTACTATTTCTTATTCATAAAATATGAAATGCGGCATACAGAACATTCTAAATGTTATTCCCATAAACCGATATGTACGATATTATATTAATAAAAAATATTCAAATTATTATGGAAAATGTTTGAAATAAAGTCCAAATTGCATATAATTAATAAAATAAGGGGAAACAATCACATTTTCCAATACGTGCTTAATGTATCAGTATTTTTCATATTAGCCAAAGATATCCGAGTTATCAGAAGTATATAAAGTGTTCACATGTTTATGTAGTATTATAATAAAGTTATTTCTCAGAATACAGTCATTTCAGAGCATATTTCACAAAGTACAGTACTTCAAAGAGTTTATTGTTCATTTGAATGTTTTTACAAGCTCACAGAAAAGTTTCTTCATACATAATTACAAGGGCCATATTTTCAGTGTGTTTATGCATACTTTGTGGGCATGGCAGATGGATTTTGAAAACCCAGTGCACTTGTGTTTCACAGTAATATTGCTGAGAACTGGAGAGTGTTTGAGCAAGACTACATTTTCATACAGGCAGCATTTTCTGATAAAGATTACCGTACAAAGACATTTATTCTGCTTAATTTAATTGGCTCAGAAGCCACTGAAAGGGAACATTAATTTTTGTATGCACCTGCTATCTATTCAAGAGAGGGGAAAACTGCCATATTCTTGTACCAGCTGTGTCAAGAAAGGACCCAGAGTACTTACAACATAAATTTAGAGAAATGTGTAACCTCCAGACAAATGTTACAATGGAAAGGCACTTATTTTACACAAGGGATCAAAACTCTGGTGAAACTTTTGCAGCATATAACTGACCTGAGAAATAAGGCTAAAACATCCAGATTTGATGATTTAAGGGATAAGTTGATAAAAGACAGACTTGTGCATGGTATTAAAGATGATGCTGTGAAAAAGATTTTGCTTCATGACAGTGATTTAACTTTGAATAAGGCCATTGAGATTTGTCAGATATACGAACTCACAGAAAAACACACAAACATGCTTACAAATGAGAATAGCTCTAGAAGGCACAGTGATAAAGCTCATGTAGATAGTTTGCAGCATATGGTTAAAAGAAACAGGCCCAAGCACATAGCAGCAACTGTAGCCCCTGCAGCACTCATTGGTACACCCCAGAACCTTCCAACAAATTCCAGACTTCACACAGTCTCAGTGAAGCATACGAGTGAGTCAACAAAATCAAAGCATGGGCCCCAACCTAGTTTTATTGCCAACTGTCATAAGTGTGGTGGAAGTCATGAATCTAACAGGGAGAAATGTTTAGCTTTTGGTCAGCAATGCCACAAGTGCAATAAATGGAATTATTTCAAAAGGTTTTGTAAATCAAAAGGCACACATTTCCTTTATTAAAAGGCAACATTTTAAGAAATGAGTTGATCAATTAGAAAGCTGCAACCCTACTTTTTATGTTGATGGTGTGTCAACACTTCATGAAACAGTCAATGCAGTAGATTCAAGGGCAAAGAATGAAGTATTTTGTACTTTTCGGATAAACGGCAAACCCATAGAGCTCAAAGTTGACATAGGTTCCAAGTGCAATCTTATGTCAACAGAAACATTTAGTAGAGCGTGTAATAGTGAAAGGCTTGATTTGGCAAGGTATGCAAAGCTTGTTGCTTATTGAGGTGAAGAAATTAAGAATTAAGACTCAGTAGTGCTTTCATGTTCCTCTGCTGGAAAAAGCTATGACTTATTATTTTATATTGTGAAGAGGCAATTCCAGTCATTATTAGGGCTCAAGGACAGTTTGAAAATGGGACTGCTTTCATTTAACAAGGAATTCCACCAAGTTAGCTTGAAAGAACACTACTCTAATTTCGTCCAGCACATTTTTTTCTACCTTTGCTGATCTTTTCGAAGACAAACTAGCCAGCTTCCAATTGTGTACTTCATGGAGTTAGACCCAGAGGTCAGTTCAATTATCAGGCCAGCACAAAAAGTACCAATAGCCATGCAGGACAGAGTCAAAGCCAAGCTAGATAAAATGGTGTGGCAAGGTGTGATTTTTTTCCAGGTGTAACTCCAACTGAGTGCGTATCTTCCATGGTGGTAACACATAAGAAAAGCTTGGATGACATCAGAATATATATTGACCCATGAGATTTGAACAAAGCACTAAAAAGGCCTCATTATCCAATGCACACAGTCAAAGAAGTCTCAGCCTTGATGCCAAATGCCACTGTTTTTTCTGTCTTAGTTCATTTGAGTTCATTTTGGCAAATTCAGCTTGACAAAAAAATCGTCACTGCTCACTACTTTCAGTTCTCTGTTTGGGAGGTACAGATTTTTGAGAATGCCACTTGAGATAAATTCTGCAAGTGAAGTCATTTAATGAGCAATGGAGCAACGTTGTTGTAGGTATCCTTGTGCTATCATAGTAGACGGCATACTAGTAGTGGGACATGGTGAACCAGAACATGACAGAAACTTCAGAAAGGTTCTGGAAAGGGCATGTCAAGTGAATCTTAAGCTATATCCACACAAATGCAAATTCAGGCTACAAGAAGTTACTTATGTTGGTCATTTATTTACTA
Organism: Protopterus annectens; assembly: GCF_019279795.1. Lineage (NCBI taxonomy): Eukaryota > Metazoa > Chordata > Ceratodontiformes > Protopteridae > Protopterus > Protopterus annectens. The sequence goes on along the minus strand of NC_056748.1, from coordinate 643,391,952 downwards.
GTACAGACATATCACCAGGCCCTTCAAAGCAAATAGGCATTCTCAAGATGCCAGCTCCAGACAATGTTCAAGCCCTGCAACTTTTTTTGGCATGGTCAACTACCTAGGCAACTTCATTCCAGACTTGAGCCAATTTTAGCACAGCTTAGAGAGCTGACATGTAAAGATGTATCATAATCATGATTAGAGCAACACAAAAGAGCATTTGATGTCATGAAACAGAGAATTGCTAGTCTACCAACTCTCAGATAGTATGATGTTCACAAGCCAGTTACACTTTTCTGTGATGTTTCAAAATTTGGTCTTGGTGCAGTCATTCTACAAGAGGATCAAACTGTTGCCTGTGCATCGAGAACTCACTCAAACTGAAATCCAGTAGTCCAGATTGAGAAAGAGATTTTGGCAATTGTGTTTGCAATCAACGTTCCATGATTATGTTTATGGTAGACCTATCGAGATAAAAACAGACCACCAACCTCTAGTCGCTATCTTGAGAAAGCCTATGCATTCAGCTCCAGGCAGACTGCAACATATGATGCTGAGACTGCAAAAGTATAATTTCAATCTTGTCTACAAAAAAGGCAAACTTCTTTATCTTTCTGATACATTATGCAGATCACCCAGAAATACTAAAGAACAGCATGAGAATGGGAACCTTGATTTTGAAGTCATGGAAGTGAGAAATTTTTCTTCCACACATCTTGATGAGCTGAGAGATCATACAGCCACAGATTCAGTTTTACAAAGGCTCAACCACTTTATCAATCAAGGATGGCCATCAAAGCAATTTAGTTTACCTCAAGAAGTGCAACCATATTTTCCATACAGAAATGAGATTCTGTCTGACAAAGGTATCATTATGAAAGTTCCAAAATTAATTGTTCCAAAGTCATTGCAACCAGAGTGCATTACTATCTTGCATCGTGGTCACCCAGGAACCAACTCTACCCAAAGAAGGGCGAGAGGACTAGTATTTTGGCCTTCTATTTCACAAGACATTGAAAGAGTACTTTTATCTTGTTCTGTATGTGATGGTACAAAGCCACATCAACAGAAATAACCACTTCAGCTAAACCAGATTCCGTAGCTACCTTAGTCAAAAGTAGCCACCGGCATGAGTGGAATGGTCAAAGTTATTTGGTGATTCGAGATTGATGTACTTCCTAACCTAGCATCCAGTACTGTCATTGCTAAGATGAAGCATCATTTTGCAGTACATGGCAATCCACACAAAGTTATTTCTGACAATGGCACACAGTTTACAAGCCAACAGTTCGAAGGATTTGCTGAAGAATGTGACTTTTCTCATATTGCAAGTAGCCCTGAGTACCCGCAGTCAAATGGTTTAGCAGAATGTGCAGTTCAAAGTGCAAAACAGCTACTAGGGAAGTCAAAATGAGATAATCATGATGTTTTTCTGAATTTCTTGAATCTCAGAAATGTTCCTCATGATAAACATCTTGGTTCACCTGCTCAGAGACTTCTGTCAAGACAAACCAGAACCACATTACCAATCAGTAGTCAATTGTTGGTTCCATGTGTCAGGAACAGCAGATCAGTGAAAACCACTCTGTTAAAGAAGCATTTATCCCAAAAGTCCCGTTACAATAAAACCAGCAAACTGCTCAATCCAATACAAGAAGGTGAAGTGGTAAGGATGCAAACGTCCAAAGGTTATCATCGGATTGGTATTGTGAAGAGTATTTGCCCAGAGCCAAGCTCATACATTGTGGAGTCACAAGGAGCAAACTTTAGGTGGAATCGGAAACATTCGAGATGAGTGTCTGAGCCTATACCACAGCACATAGCCTGTGAGGAAAGACTCTTTATCTCAGAGTGAGTTGTTTGGTGTTCCAATTCCTGAGGAAGTTCGAGAGTACATTCCCATTCCTCTGATGAATGCAGAAGTTCCTCATAGGAGTTGTTCACTGAAGACTGTCCCTGTTGTTAAATTTGGTCCGGACTGTTATGTTACGAGATATGGTCAAATCTCTAAACGCTGTAACAGATACAAAGCAACTTGGACATGAACATTGCGCTTTGTTTCTAATGTATATAGTAATGCATGCCTAACTTTGATATTGTTTTTACAAAGGGCAATCTGTTTAAGAGGGAGGACGTAGATCAATGTGGGTGTATGTACCTTTAAGAAGCTATCCAAGAGCTTGCACAAGTGTATAAATACTGAGCACATGCAAGCCTAACTGCCATTTTGTAGTTAGGTGCTGAGATGTAAGCATGTCTGTATGTAAGGTCTGTCTGTTAACCACTTCGATGTGTTTTATGATGCTGCTATCCATCCTGTGTTTCTACATATTAAAGCATCTAAACAAAATACCCTACCTGCTTGTCATCTATGTTAGAGAATAAAGATGAGTGATAAAGGGGATATCCAGTTCTGTACATGGATATATAAGGGAATCCATGATGGCAGCCTAAACCACCCCAATAGAGTCTACCAGTAACAGGGTAGGACACTAGTTCAGGTACAAAGCCAGGATCCAGGGTTAGATGTTTTAAATCTAACCAGATGGGCCATGTACCATACAAATGTCCACTGAAGCAAGGTGGGGAACAAAAGGTGGGGAGCCAGCAAGTGAGAATAACAGCATGCCAGTGGTAATTTGTCTGGAGACAACAGGGGTAACAAACTATCACAGGAGTTTGTATGCTATCTTAGTCGATGGACGACAGGCCACTGCAAAGAGACACACAGCCCCCTAACATAAACATTGTGAAGCCTGCAGTGGTTAAGGAGAAGCAGTACCTGCTTGGGTAGTCCTCTCCAGTCAGAGATTTAGGAGGGACCCCATTCCAAATACCTTTATCCAGGGTTCACCTTGAGTGGGAGGGTGGAAATGGAAGCAAGCAGGTAGGTGTGTTTGAGAATATCTCTGCAGATGTATTGATAGGGAATGATTTTGATAATGCCAAGTTATACTAAAACTCAACCTATATAACCATCACTGTGTGCACACTAAAAGAACTAAAAGCCCCTCCACATCAAACTTGTGTGCATGCAGTTACATGTAGCCATGCTTGGAGACTGGCATGTGGGTCTGATAGCCTGGAGGAGACCCAGACAGACCCCCACACCTGAAGCTGCAGCTAGTGATGTTGCTATTTCAGGGAAGGAGTCACCCTGTAGCAGTAAGTCTGAAAGTGAGCCACAGCTGCTGGAAGGTGCTCATGTTCCCATGGACAGGGTTACTGTAAGGACATAGGTGAGTGGTAGTACCCTGGCTGACAGTGAGGCACTGCTGTCAGAAGATACCAGGCTTCCTGTGGAAAGGGAGCTGGGAAGGGTCACAAAGGTAGTGTTGAGTCAGGCTAAGCATTCAGACCCTACCTTATGAGGCTTGAGGGAGGTAGATAAGGAGGCACCTGATTCCCAAGGAAAAGGGGAGTCTGTATACTGGAACAAAGGTTTACTGTACAGAGAGTAGACCCCTGAGGGAGGGCTAAAGGATGAGGTAATACAGCAGTTTGTAGCACCCAGAACCTACCATCTGGCATTTCTAGTCATAGCCTATGACATACCTTTTGCAGGTCATATGGGCATAAAGTGTACCAAGAGAAGTATTATGCAGAACATTATTGGTCTGAGATTGCAAGGGATGTAACAGGGTACTGCAGAAGCCGTGAGCAGTGATAAAAGGTAGGCAAGACAGAAGACAAGGTCAAAGCTCCTTTGATACCTTTGCCTGTGATAAAAGAGCCATTTCAGAGAGTAGCTATGGATATTGTGAGACCTCTCAGTACCCCAAGTTCCACAGGGAAAACTATATCCTCGTGGCAGTAGATTATGTCACTAGAAACCCTGAGGCTGTGGCTCTGTCCTCCATCAAGGCATTGAAGGTGGCAAGTGCTTTGTTAGAGATTTCAGCGGGGTAGGTTCCCCAAGAGAAATACTGACTGACAGAGGTGTTGGCTTGTCTGTGGAAGCTCTGTAGGCTGAAGCACCTAAGGACCACCCCCTACAACCCCCAGCCTAATGGCCTTGTGGAGAGGTTAAACTCTACACTAAAGACCATGCTACAGACATATGCAGACAAGTTTAAGAGAAAGTGGGACAACTATTTCTCCATCTGCTGTTTACATAGAAACAAGTACCCCAGGAATCTACAGTTTTTTTACCCTTTGAGTTGCTATATGGGCATAGCGTAAGGGTGCCTTTAGATTTGATTCATGATGATTGGGAGCATGAGTGTGAATACCACAAGGAGTCTGCTGTGGCATATGTCCTAAACCTCTGAACCAGGCTTAGGGAGACCATGGGCTTGGCCCAGGAGGACCTGGCAGGAGCCCAACAGCAGAAAAAGGTCTGATATGAGAGGAACGCTCAAGCACGAGTACATGCTGTGGGACAGCAGGTTATGGCCCTCATTCCTGTCAGGCACAATAGGCTGCAGGCAGCTTGGGAGGGACCCTTCAAAGTGGTAAGGAAGGTCAGTGTGATGTTAATTACATGGTAAACCTGCTAGGCAGGTGGCAGGGGCACAAATTGTACCATGTTAACATGATGAAACCTTACCATGATAAGGAGGTCCTCAGCAGACTGCAAAAGGCAGGGTTGACCACTAAGCCTGGTAAGTGTCAGGTGGGTATGGCAGAGGTCTCCTACTTGGGACACATAGTGAGGAGTTGCAAGATCAGGCCAGAACCTGCCAAAGTGGAAGCTATTCAGGGGTGTCCTGCCCCTGTTGCCAAAATGCAGGTGAGGGCATTCTTGTGGACAGCGAGTACTATTGAAAGTTTGTTCCCAATTATAGTAAAATAGCTGCTCCCCTCACAGACCTGATGAGGAAAAACAGGCCAGATAAGGTAGTGTGAACCCCAGTCTGTGACCATGCATTCCAAAAGCTTAATGGGACTTTGGGAGGACCTTCTGCGTTAGCCAGTCCCAGTTACAACAAAGACCTTGTTGTGGAGGTGGATGCATCAAACCATGGTGTGGGGGCTGTACTCAGCCAGGTTTCCTCAGAGGGAGAAGAGCACCCAGTTGTATATCTCAGCTATAGACTACAAACCAGAGAGGAATGTTATACAGCTGTAGAAAAAGAATGTCTAGCCATAATATGGGCACTGCAGAAACATTAGCCCTATCTGTATGGAAGAAAATTCACTGTGGTTACAGACCACAATCCCTTCACATGGTTACATTGTACCAGTCAGTAAAATGCCAAGTTATTAAGGCAGAGCCTAGGTTTGCAGGCATATGACATGACACTGCAGCACCACAGTGGGGTATGTGGTGCCAATGTAAATGGGGTCTCAAGACAGTATAGGTTAATATGTTCCCAGACAGGCTCATTTTTCTCAAGCAATGTTTTTCCAGGGTCACTTGAAAAACTAGCTTGAGTCTTCAAGGAGGGGATAAATGTGATGATATGAGGTAGTACCATCTGTGCCACAGAAAGTAGGGCAGTGCACAAGTGACATATGCCAGCATAGCTTGCTGGAGTTTTGTAAAAATGTATTTGTAAAGTTGCTTGTGTTAAAAATGCATCAACAGTGTGTCCTGCAGGACAGAAAAGAGATATAAATGTATGTCAGACAGTATTAGTATAACTAATTAAATGTATATGTTTTAACAAATAATTCTGGAAGGGAAGAGGTTAATCTCAGTCCAGCTAATTTTGAAAATAGGTTGAAAATTAAATGGATTTGTTTAGGCTATAAATATTTTATCTTACAGGTCTGATTGCAGCTATAAACAAAAATGTCTGGGAAAACCAGCACTAGAATCTTACTGTATTTTCCTTAGGGGTGAACTAATTGCTACCCTGGAAGGATGGACGTTTTTGAGACTATTTTATAGCTTCTAGATGCTGCAACAAATCTTAGCAAAGCTCTGAGTGTGTATTGTACCAGAGTCAGGTGACCAGATGTATTGTCATTCTTTAATCAGCACTGAATGATCCTTTAGATATTAGTGAGAGATATGATGGAACTCTTGCAGCAGCACTTTGTTCTTCGGAACCTGACAGGAAAGGTCTCTCACAGATATCTCACACAATAAACCTCATCTTGCCTTACTGTAGTAAGCAACTCAACACTTAACATCTTGCCTTGCTGTAGTAAGTAACTTAACTAGGCAACAGTAATTATTTAGTCAGTCAGGAAAATATAGCAAAATTAGTTAAGTATTGTTTTTCTGCATCTGTGTGAATCTATCCAACTGTGTTATTTTTCATATCTCCTGTGACTGAAATTTTGGTGTTTATTGTAACTAGATATTCAGTATTCTATTGTCTTCTATTTTATTATCTATTGTTAAATATTCTATACATTTCTTTGTGACTGTTTTTTTAGAGAATACCTTTGCCATCTTAAGAGTACTTATGCTTACTTTAGTGACACTGTGGTCGCTCCTGAAAGCCTTGCTACATTGGTCAAACTCTACCATATGTAATAGTATTAATTTTACTCAGAATATTGGGTACCCTTGTAAGAGCCATAGAGTATGTGACTTTTGGCAGTGTAATTACCCTATAGTCTGGGCAGAGGGGGCACAGCTGGTAAATCTGTGCCAGCCTTTCCCAGGTGTGTGTGTGTGTGTGTGTGTGTGTGTGTGTGTGTGTGTGTGTGTGTGTGTGTGTGTGTGTGTGTGTGTGTGTGTGTGTGTGTGTGTGTGTGTGTGTGTGTGTGTGTGTGTGTGTGTGTGTGTGTGTGTGTGTGTGTGTGTGTGTGTGTGTGTGTGTGTGTGTGTGTGTGTGTGTGTGTGTGTGTGTGTGTATGTGTCAGCTACCTGGAACAGGGACACAGTGCTCCAAAGTGGTCAGAGTGGAGTCTTGCTTATGACCTGTGCAGAGACAGGAAATCCAGCCCGAGGTCTGGAGTGTGCTCCTTGTGTGCTCTTAAGGGAAACTGTGTTTGGTACAGAAAGCTGCATCTGAAAAATACTGTGTGTATTCATTTTTGTTCCTATTGGCTGTCCCTTACAAGTGTCAGTGAGGAGGATTAAGGCTCCTTGATTACTGGCCCACAGTAGGGACCATCACACTATCAACTATCTAAATTTATAAGAGCAATATTTAAAATATATCCCTATTTTTGGGTCTTTGTCCCTCATTACTTTTAGCTTTGTCCAAATTTCATGTGCTGAGAGGTTGAGAGGTATGGCAGTAAAATCATTTTATGTGATGTCCTCAATTGATGGTAGAGATTGGGAAGCACATAATAAGGTTGAGTCATCTGCATACTAAACTATGGTAATGAGGTGGATGTCAGTATGTAGTTTATTTATAAAAATGCTGAATCAGAGGGGCCCTAATATTAATCCTTGTGGGACATTGATAGTTTTGTTGTTGTGTCTTTCGGCTTTTCCCGGTTAGGAGTCACCACAGCGGAACTCCAGTTCGCTAATGATTGGTAGTTGATTTTTACATGCTGAGTTACCAGCCCTGACGCACAACCTTCAACGAAGGTACGCCCATTCACACATGTCTCCACGCAGAAGATGCTCTAGTTGAGAATCGAACCGGACAGCGTCCTACTGTGAGGCGACAACTCTTACGCAGCAACACCACCGCGGATCTTGTGGGATATTGACAGTAATGGGTAGGAAAGAGGAGGGATTTTTTTCACATTTGACTACTTTCTGCCTGTCAGTTAAATAGCTATAGAACCCATGAGAGAGGAGGCTGGGTGAGGCCAAGGGAAGAAAGTTCAGTAAGAAGATGTTGATGGGATTCATTGTCAAATGCTTTCCATAAATCTAAGTCTAGTGAAGATACCACATTGCCATCATTCTTATGTTGATTCATAATATTGATGAAGTTGAGGAGAGCAGCAGTAATACTATGGTGATGTCTAAAACCATGCTGGGTTGTGAAGAGACAGTCACTGGAGTCAATGTACTGCATCCACTGTGAGTGGATGTATTTCTCTAGGATTTTAGACACGGGATAGAATGGCAAAAGATCTATAGTTAGAAAAGTCTGCAGATGTGCCATCTTTGTGGTATTATATAAGACTTTTTTCAGATGGAAGGGATATATCTCTTAAATATGGATTGGTTTATCAGTATTGATACAGGTAAATCCATATTCTCAGGTGCTATTCTTAGGTATTCTACTGGAAGTTGGTCAGCAGCGAAAGAGTTTGGTTTTAGTTTCAGTTAAAGTTTTCTTATAGCAGAGGTAGAGACCCGGAGGAAGGAGAAAGAATGTGACTTGTTAGGACAGAATGGGGGAGAAGGTGGTAGGAGAATTATTATTATTAGTAAGTGACAGTATTGTCAAATAAAGTAGAATGTGAATTTTAAATATATTGTGTCAGTGGTGCTAGAAATAGGAACGGATGTGGTGGTTTGGCCAAGATGTATTAGGTTGGTTAGTGATGAACAAAAAATGTCTTGGATTTTTTGATGTTTATACTGGAAGTTGTTATAATAGGTTTGTTTATCCATTTTAATACAGTCCTTGGTAAGATTTCTGAGATGCCTACATGTATGAAATGTGTTTTGTGTTCTGCATTTATGTCAGTCTTTCCAAGCTTTTTCTTTTTGAAATATGATATTTTCAGTTTCTTTAGTTAGCGATGGTGTTGAGTTTGATAGGGACTAGGCTATTAGCAATATTTATAAAAGTTTTATTAAAGTGTGAGGTGACAGCATCAAGTGGCATGGATTTCAATATGTTCTAGTTATACTTCTTCAGAGTATTGATAAAGGTGCCTTTGTTAAATTTTATGTTATGTGTTTAGTTAAAAACTACGTTTTTGAATTAGGTATTGTAGTTTCTGACTGAACAGGTGGAAGGGTGATCACTTATTGAGTCTGTATGTTTCAAATTTTATGTTTGGTTTGTTAGTAAGCATCTAATCTAAAGATGAATGTCTGTTAGACGTTTTATTGATTCTAGTGGTGGAGGGTGATTAGTTGTGCAAAGTCATATAAGTTCATTGATTCTGAGGGAGTGTCAGTGTTGATCATCTGCCAGCATCCCTCCCAACAGTACAGATTTTCACAGAATATTCAGATTTTTGGCCTCATATTTTTGGTCCATTTTTTATAAAACTGTGTTTTTTCTGGCAAATTAGTGGTAAATCATTAAAGATTGAAATTCAAAAATAATGACAGACGTTTGAGTTTCAGACTTCATGTTCTTCAGAAAATTCATGCTAGTGCAAAACCTGTTATTCTATCAACTTTCTCAGTTTGTAAGAGCAATATATAAAATTGTCTCTATTTTTAGGCCTTTGTCCCACTTTTATTTGTGGCTTTGTCTGGTTTCTTGCTGAGAGGTTGAGAGGTATTGTCATACAATTATTTCTTGTTAAATATGGTATGATATCCAATGTTGTTACCAGGTGGAATATAAATAGCTAAAATAGATACAGACTTTCTATTGTTGATTCCAAGGAGTGATATCAGGTGTTCCACATTGTTAAATACTGGGATCTGTGTAGAGAGTGGGTTATTCCTAAAACGTTTTTGTAGATAATGGCAACAACACCAGTGCATCAGTTTTTCCATGTTGAGCTTCTTCTACTTCTTCTTCTTCTTTCAGCTTTTCTTGGTTAGGGGTCACCACAGTGGATCACCTGTCCGCTCATGATTGGCAGTGGAGTTTTATGGTGTCGAGTTGCCAGCCCGGCGCCCAACCTTCCACTGAAGGCACACACATGCATACAGTCACACCTAGGGCCAATTTGCAGTGTCCAATCCACCTACAGCATGTCTTTGGGATGTGGGAGGAAACCAGAGCACCCAGAGGAAACCCACACGACCACAGCGAGGACATGCAGACTCCACACAGAAGGCACCCCAGCCAAGGATCGAACCGGAGAACCTCTTGTTGTGAGGCAACAATGCTAACCACTGCACCACCTTGCCCTGTTGAGCTTGATTACATTAAATCCAGTGGGGGGGGGGGGACTTCATTATCTACTATATCTTTTTTTTAACCAGATTAAATTAAGTGTATGAAGTTATGATGACAAGTTTTACTGTATTATAATTGAACTATGACCTAAATACATCAGGATCCCATCTGTTACATGGATACCCCATTTTTTCACATATGGATATATTGAGTATATGACTAAAAATAAAATTTGCAAATTGATGAAACACAATCCATTCAAGAAAAAACATTGTACCATAAAAGCGTAAACATGCATCCAATACCAGTGGAAACACCAGCTAAAGGATAAAACCAAAACAAATTAAAAACCACAACAGAGATATAAAACTATACTCCTATCTACAAAACAAACCCGCACATCTTCAAAATAAATAATATAGCTGAAATAAAACAGCTCTAAGAAACATTGCCATTATTCTCCCTTTATGACAACTAAAATATAAACTTTGTATTTCATATCCTTTTTATTGTACTTGCACACTTAAAGAACAATTAAGAAAAATGACCATTTACATATTAAAGCTCACTAATATAGTTCATGTTAAATATTATTATTGAAAGAAATGTGGTAGCTGCTGATTTCTTCTCTGACACCTTATTGTATAATAAATGAATAATTACATTACATACATACATACATACAAATATTTCAGGCACAGGGAATAGTGCCCTTCTAGCCTGCCAGTATACCAAAAACAATCATTCCCATAGCTGTTGCTGTAGCATAAATGGATAAAATCTGATCACAGCACAGGAGACATGGGTTCAGGTGGTTGATGGAGGGGCAGGGAGGGATGACTATGCCTGTAATGGCTGGGACAGCATTCACTGATGATGCTTCATAGAAGGAGGTATGCTCCAAACAGGGTGCTGCCTTCAGATGTAGTCATGAGTGGAAGGAGAGGAAAAGAGTAGGTAGGACATATAAAAGAAACACCCCTCCCCAGAGGATGCAAAGATGGCTGACCCCCAGAATGCTCTTGGAATCCAAGACCAGACCCCAGCAATAATGGAGAAGTCCAGGGAGTGGGAGACTAGCTGGTAGACTGGGCATGGAAGTGGGACACTGAGAATCCAGGCAGGTTGAATGATGTTAAGGGGATACCAAAACAGACAGTCATTCCAATAATAAGTGTCCAAGTTCTTCTTAAAAATATTTAAACTAGTGCTTGCTTTAATATAATTTGATAGTTTATTCCTTGCATCAGCTACAGTATCAAAGAACCAATCAGTACATCTTTCATTCCTATATACTTTTCTGAATAAGTTGTCTGATGATTTCCTACTACTTTTTGATAATCCTAAATATTCCCAGAAGTGATTGTCTCCAAATGTCCTATATACCGCAATAAGATATCCTCTTAAATATCTGTATGAAACACTGTACAAGTTCAGATGTTTTACTTTTTTCATAAGAACTTAAAATTTCACATCCATGGATACCCTAGGTATATATACCCAATTTACTCATGCTTGTTTGCTTATAAGTTTTCTATATTATTATTTCACACTCTAGTTTGGGTGTAATGTACATTCTTCTTTACAAAGATCTACGCTTAAAGCACAGTTAAAAACATAAAAAAACAAGCATTTACATGGAGGTTTTGCTTCCACAGACACCTTCATCATGAGAGATCTCACCCAATACACACCATTTAACTTATATATACTAAACCCACAGACACACAGTAACACAAAAGAAAATATCATACTTAAAGAAATATATTGAACTAAAAGAATTGTCAAATAAATGCACATTTGACTAAACATTAATCATAAATACTCAACAAAATGCATTTCTATAAAATGTTTGGAAGCAGATATTTTAAGTGTCATCATAAGAAATACAAAACTGTAAAAAAATTACTAATACATTACTTAAGAGTAAGAGCTGCAGATTCCCCTGCCTATAAGTTTCATCAGTTTATATAACACTATTCATTGGCCCAAGGTCCATTCAAAGAACACTGACTCAGTAAAATGAGGATCAAGATTATTGTTTCCCATTCATGTGTCCAGCCTAGACTTGAACTCAGTCAAATTTGTAGCCATTCTAGTAGTATGTGGAGTCCATAATCTTGGAATAATATGAGTAATATATTTATTACACAAGGAACTTTCACAAAACTTAATTTGGGAATGAAAACCCCATGTTTGTAAGTTAAAGATTTATCATAATTTTTAAGATTTAAGAACACCTTGAGAAAGTCATCATTACATGCTGTGCAAGTCATGATTGCCTTGCCTCTGTAATATTTGTAATGCACGGTGGACAAATTCAGATAACTGCACCTTCTATTATAACATCTTTTTAACACCTTAATTTAAACAATTTGAACATTCAGATTCCAGCCCCAAAACTGGAAAAGCTGCAGTAATGGACTATACATCTTGATTTGGTCTCTACTTATAAGAAAATAAAATAACTAAAATAACTAAACCTTATCTTCTTTGTGTGGAAAACAATGCAGTTTTCGGTTTACTAGCTCAGCCTCCTGAGTTGATATAAATGATTTGTATAAGCATCAAACTTATTTTGCAGTGCTTGCTTAAAAATGCAAATAGCTAATCCAACAAAAAGTTTCAAACCAAAGATCAGAATGGGTCTTATCTGAAAATGGCCTGTGAAATGATTAGTGATAACCAGTAGCAGACATGATAACCTTGAACCAAACTATCCTTAATTAAGAGTTATATATCTGCAAACACATTTCATATAAATGTTCATGTCTCCTCAGTATCTCTGTTCATCCACGTCTCTATCCATTCATCTTTTATTCATCAATCTATTGAAATAGCTCTTTACTCATTTTCTTGCTTATTTCTAACATTCTAAAACAAGACAGATATTTCTTACACAGATTGATTCAAGTTTGCCGTATCCTATGTGTCTCAATTGTTAAGAGCGTGAAGAAATTCTGATTCAATGGCTCAGAAATTAGCATTTCTGTCTCACAATGCTCGGTTCTCTAGTACAGTTCTTGGCCAAGGTGTAGTTTGCCACGAGTCTGAGCAGCCTACTTCTAACTATGTGGGTTTTTGCTAGGTGTTTCCACCCATATTCCAAAGATGTACAATTGATGAAATGAAGCTCTTCTGAGTTGCCCATATGCATGCGTGTTTGTGAGAGTGAGCATGTGTGCATAACCTGCAGTGGGTTTCCAACCCACAGAGGATGAGTATACATGCTTTGTACTCACTGAGTGCTGGGATCCTCAAATAGTTCAAGAAAATAATTGGAAAATTAATAAAACAATAAATAAACAAATAAATTAAAATATGGACATATTCGTATAAATTTTTGTTACGTAAAAGTGAAGTAAAACTGCATTTAAAATTAACACTTTTTACAAAAGGCAGTCTTTTGTAATGGATACACTGACCTGGATCTGGAGAACTGTACCAAAATAAAACTTCCCACAAGAAAGATCAACATCCTGTGACAGCACCTTATAAAGTGTGTCCCATTCCTTGCTCCTTATGTTCTGCCTTGAAGAACAATGAAATTCCATACCAGCAGACCAGTTCAAGGTCATTACTAGACTCAGATCTTCTTACTACAGGAAGTGTTTTGGTGCAACATGTTGGAAGTGAAGAAGGAAGACGTGAATGGCTATGTCTCTCCTTATCTAACTATGCTGCAGCCTTCTGCCTCACTTTGGGAAGCTTCTAAGTTTGCTATTTACAGAAATCAAAGTATGTTGTTCTCATGTAAGGTTCACAAGTCACACTGCTGCTTCCAGGACTCTGTCAGAGATAAGTGCATCTGGGTAATTAAGCTTCAGAGGGGGATGACATTCCAGCCGACTTTGTGTCAGCACCAAACCAATGACTGACCAAAGATTTTGTTACCCATTTTACATGTAAAGTCTAAGACCAGTAAAGAATAAAAGTAACAATAAAAAATAACTGCAGGCACTAGCATCAGTCAGAGCAACCATCATTCTATCAGTGGGCTGCAACAGCTGTGCCCTATGTACAAACCAGGCAAGAGGAAGGAGTACTATGTTTACTTTCTAACAAAGAGTTTACACATGACTTTATTGCAATAACGCCAAGTCTCCTATAGTAATTTGTTGTAATTTTATGGTTTTATGCTTTTAGAGATGCATATAAACGTTTTACCTCAGGAAAATAGTTTTAAGAGTGAAACAGTTATAGTTTCACTCCAGTCTGTATAATTTTTTGTAACTTTTATGTGAAAATATGTAAAACAATTAAGAACGATAGTAATAAAAACAAAATGTATCACAGGCATAAGCTTTTCTTTATAAAACTAAAGAGATTTCAAAAGAGATAAGGACAGATTATAAAACTTAAAAATAGATGTCATGCATATTTTAAACATGTTGGCAACTAGTGCAACCAGACAATGAAAATATGTACATGGTACTCCTTACTTCCTATGCAACTCACAAAATATAAATTTAAACACAGACAGATACATATCTACAAAATACATCAAACTTCAGCATTCACTTCTGGTTTTGGACGTAGAAACAAGCACTACCATGGTTCAAGAGGGGGCAAAATTTAGGAGGGCAGAAGATCGGTATTCAACATTTGCAGTGTTCTGAGTTCGTACATTCTACATTCTGACTTGGTGAATGTGCAATCGAAATTTTGATGGTAAACCTATATATATATATATATATATATATATATATATATATATATATATATATATCAGAAGGGAAAGGTAATTCATAGTGTATTTTTAAATGTGTGGTAATGACAGACATCTCAGATTTCTTAACAGTCTAGGTTTCTGTGCTCTGTTTCAGGTCTGCCGTCTAGTAAGCTCTCTTCCATACAGCTTGAGGTTTTCATTGTATATGGATAAAATGTTAAATGTCTAATATTAAATCAAACTGTGCAAAGGTCTGCCGTAAAGAAACAATCTCACATTTCAAGGTCACTTATTTCATTAACCATTTATTTTTGTCTACATTTACTTTGAGCACTTCTCAGTGCAGAGACCAGCAATAAATTAAAACAAAGTAATTGTTTCCTTGAGAGAAGGTTAAAGCAATGCCAGAATGCTTGGGCAATACCAGCATTAAATGACATGACTTTGACGTAGTTGAATGTTGACATACATTAGTGAGGGAGTACAGCACTGTGGTAAAAACTATGGAGACAATGAGACAGACAGAAATGAGAGGAAACATACACAAAGCATGAAATATGATGTGAAAATGAATTACTTTAGTAATAGTTTGCCCTGCTAAGGGCCATGTGAATTTCATTTATGCTTCTTCTTTTCTCAAGTGCATCCTGCCTGATCAATTTTTTTTCTGGTGCAAAACACAGCAATCTGTATCCATTTAAATGCTGTATACATATTCAAGCACGATAGAGGTTTGAAAAAGAGAAGCATAAATAAAACATGAACAGCCCTCGGGCAAAGTATTGCTCATAAGAATGAATTTTTGGACTGTAGTTTGTATGGTGCATTCAACCTCATTATTATCTTTCAGTCACTTTTTCTATCAAAATTCTATCTCATTTTTCCCTTCTTGATATATATATATATATATATATATATATATATATATATATATATATATATATATAACTATCTAAATATCTGGTTCGTGTTAAAACATTGACATAATTTACAACATCAATCAGTCAATCAAACCTAAGTAATGGAAATTACTTTTCAAAATGTAAAAATGGACTTTCATAGAATCTAAAAAGAAATATGTAAACAATATGCATTTTTCAGGGTGCAAACCATTACATAGATCTAGAAATTCTATGATCAAAAAATATCAAACAAAGGTCAAAACAAAAAAGACATTAAGTGAAACCTGTCCTGCTACAGCACAAACACAAAGTGCAATCATGTGTTCCTGTTTTTTTTTTTTTTTTTTTTTACTGGTTTAAAATACATTGAAAATGTACTTTTGCTGAAGTTTTCTTCCGGTGTAAAGGACAGAGATGTCGATAAACTGTGGGCAGCCCTACATATACCTAGATATAAGTGCACAGTACAACACATTTTATGTATCACAAAAACTAGACCCACAGGTGACATATTCTGCTTTGTTTTTATTTTGATTTACTACTTCTCAGTTCAAAGGGATATTGTAATAATGTTGTTTACTTCAGTTTTCTGTTAAATAAAGTTTCACCTAGCTTCCATGGATCTTTTTTGAACTGTGTGTGTGCGTGTGTGCATGTGTGTGTGTTTGTGTGTACTTTTCTCTTCAAGCTTTTCTTAAAGGATAGCAGTGAGGGTTTAAATGCAAGCACAAAGGAGCTTCCATTGACAAGAATTAATGAACCGAAATGAAATGCACCAGTGCCACAAGCCACACAACCCAACACTCAAGAATTCCACAATGTAGTAAAATATATAACTAGCTTTCTTAATGTTAAGTTCTTTTGTCCAAAAAATCAGGACTTCATCAGAACTAATTTTACATGATATCATAAGTTTAAATAACTCATTTAATAGTCTCATGACTATAACATTACCTAGGCTTAAAGTGCACTTGCCCATTAAGATAAAAACAATTAATTAAAAATGCAGTTGTTTATAGTATAAATAAAACATTTCATAAGTTAATTATAAAAGTGACATTCTGATAGAAAACATATTTTTATTAACCCATCATTCTAAAGAATTTAATAATTAAAAGCAGGTAAGCATTTATAAAAAAAAACAGACAAAATAAAGTAGAAGTTCCACATTTGTTGAAATTCATTTGGCAGCACGATTTTAGCACAATATTAATAAATGAGTTGTGATTTAACCAAGGAAATTGGCCTACATTAAGATGCAGCTACCAAATTAATTCTCTATATTCATTCAGTTCCAATGGGCTTCCCCTGGGGTGAGTGGGAACATGCTCAAGAACAACAAATAAAAACCTGAAGTATTATTTACAACAGAGAGTGTCTAAAAAGTATATTATTGTAAATTTTGTTTTCTGTATCATAACTCTGTTCATAAATATGCTTATGTATAGTTCTCTCTGTTTTACCCACATAAAAATAGTGGCAATAATTACAGCAACATAAATAGACCACTCTTTTTGTGTCACGTATATTTTCTATTAACTATTAATGTGTTAAGCTTCAACTCTGATCCTGTACAGATGAACTTACACTGCCTACAATGGCCACATTTCAGTAGTCCTTTTCTATTGTTTACACTACCAGTTGCTTTTGGTGCTTGTAATTCTATTCTTCCTTTATATTTACAAGCTTCTTATATGTGATATCTGGCCCTCCACCAAGTGTTTCCAGGGCTCCATCAAAGCAACTAAAAACTTTCCATTTCTCTTTCATAATATTTTTTATAGTGTTGGTGTCAAACCCATACTTGAAAATCATTGTTCTGCTAAAGTTACTACTGCTAACAGGTGCTTTCAGAACTATTAATAACTGGTAGCCCTTCCCCAAGAACTGATTTATATTTGGTCCCCTGCCTTCCAGGATTTTATCTCATCATTTTGATAGAAGTAGGTAGGGGTACCCTCTCTTTAAAAAAATTCCTAGCAAAATTTCCCACTCGTTTCTTAATGTGGTATCATCTGAAATTATGCCACACCCATAGCCACTCTACTCTTTTGTTTAAAAAAATATCCGTTGAAGTACATGAAATTTTTGTACAAGACAATTTCCATAAGTGTCATAGAAACATTAATATACACATTGGAAATAAAATCACATGGTAGAAGGACCTCATGGAACCATTTCATACCTTTTACATGTGGGATGACAGAAAATAAATCCACCACATCTAAGGTGACAAAGATCCCTTCAGTTGAAAATGCTTGTTTATTTAAATTGTCTAAGAACTCCAAAGAGTCTTTCACCATAAATGGGTGGTTATCATGGAATGTCTTCTGTCTTCTGCCAAGGTAAACTGCCAGAGGGTATATTTTTAGATCCCTCTGTGAACACTACAGGGTAAAATTTGATAAACCAAAAATTGAAGGTATCACAGGCTTTTCTACTACTAAATTATAGACATCTGGTGTTATAGTGCATTGCAGTATCATAATAGTTAATAAATTATCATTTTGTGATAGGTAACATCAATACCATCCTTAGACACCCTACAATACTGTTTACTGTTACTGAGTAGGTGAAACATTTTACCTGAGTAATCTATGCTGCTAATGATTACCAATCCCCTTCACTTATCAGGCTTTATAATCCTGATATCTTTGCTAACCACTAGCTCTTAAAGAAGCTGACTTTCATCCTTAATTATGTTGTAAGAATAATAATCCTTCTTTTTTGTGTGGTAGCTATAACATCCTTCTCACACAACCTTTCAAACAGGGTGACAGCGGAGGGGGAGGGGGGAATAAAGGTACTGCTGCTAACAAAAGTACCATATCCAGTGTTGTTACTAGTATTGCTTTCCTCAGATGAAGGCCATGGACATTCATCGAGGAGATAAGCAACAGTTTGGATAAACCAGAAATAGATGAAAAAAACAAATTCAAGATTTTCAACTACAGTTCTCTGACTGTTACCCCAGCCTTTGTGGAGTTATTTTCAAAGGGCTGGCATTTATTTCTATGGCACAAAATAGAATGACAGAGCCACTAACTGAGCTCAAATATTTTATATGTAAACTTAACCTACAGCTTTTGATGCGCCAAACAGTAAGCAATGATTTTTTTCAAATTCTCTTGATAAACATAGACGTTTTTTAAGCTCCTCAACCCTGTGCTTGGTATTTTTGAGAAGATATGTGAAAAAAGATATTAGCGACTTCTACAATCATAGCAAGCACTTTGTTTTTTTAACCTGAAATGTGAAGAACAGCAGTTGCTAGATTCCATATGTTTCAACAGGTCAGTTCAGTTAATGAAACCAGACAACAGGGGTTGGTTGTAGCTGACCACAATACTTACGTTTTTAAGGTGTCAGGGATTTTATAGGTTCACAGGCTGTTACTAGGCTAATGACCACTAAGGCCCTTACATGCCTAGTTATGTACTCCAAACCATTTGAGCCTCAACTATCACATGGGGGAGGGGGCATGTCAATAGGATTTGCAGGGGGATGTTGGTTAGGATAATACTTTTCTTATATATAAGAAGCAGACAAACCAAAAGTGGCAAGGCAGAAATAAAATGACAATAAGGAAAAGAAACACAACTGCCTTATAAAACACTACCAATGTAAACCATGGTACTGGACCACAAATAGAATGTAATACATGTTTTATTGGAGTTAAGTGCTTTCATTGAAATCAAGAACTTCTTCAGAACTGAAGCGCTAGCTTGGATGGCACGGGATACAGTTGAAACACTGGAAAAGTGCTGCATAGTTCTTTGCAAGTGAACAAAGAGCGGAGCAGCTTGCCTGATTTGGAGTAGAGAAAAAAAGCTTGTAAACTAACTCCTATGCCATCATCAGGGTCAGGGTGTTCATGTAGTGATCTGGGTATGGGCTTGTCCGCCTAGTGAACGGAACTTCCCTGGCCAGGTTCAAATGTCAGATGAAGCATGTGGACAGGGAGCATCTCCCTATTGCAAACATTGTATTATAGACACATCAACATTGCATATCAAAGGAATGATATGTCTTGAAAACTTTTATTAACAAAACTTTGTATGAGTTTCTTATTGTTACATTTCCCAAAATCCCAACAGTGTTTGGTATTCCAAAAATTCAAAAGGAATTGTCTAACTCCCTACATATGCTAATTGTTTCTTCTCATGGTTCTAAAACTGAAGGACTGGCCACATCAACTTATGTAAAATTATAAACCTTTTCTTTCATAATGCCAATCATGTTTTCAGAGACTCGTGGTATTTTTTAGAATGTTTGACAGATACAAACATTAATAAACATACCCTAATGGTGACAGTTGATGTGAAAGATATTTTTTCAGTATCCTCCATGACATGAAGGCATTGTGATAAACAATCCTTTTGACAATGCAGAGATTTGTTTGCTTCAAGATGTGATAGACATTGTTTGAAATAACAATTTTATGTTTTCTGAGGGAGAATATTTATTTTTTGAGGGAGAATAATTCCACCAGAAAAGAGGTGTGGCCATGGGTACAAAGTGTTCACATGTTTATGCAAACACAGATATGTGGTACTGGGAGAAATATTTTGTCCTTGATTGTCCATTCAGTCCCAAAATATTATTATATTTATGGCATTTGTATTATTATTATTATTTTTTTTTTTTGTGCCATGACAAAGAGGATGAACTTATTTTTTTTACTGCTTTGAATGCTACAACTGACTTTTTAGAACTTACATTCAATATGATAAATTAACCATGATTTTTTAGATGTCAACATTTCCAAACATTTAACCATGGAACATTTTCAATCTAATACAACTAGGAAGCCACCTATGTCAACAGTTTTTATTTACATTTTAGCAGCCCATAGCCTATATGGCAAAAGAAAGACTTATATTCAAAGGTCAACTTTTTAGGTTTTCTACATTAAATATCAGATGATAAGTTCATGAAAGAAGTGGATGTTCTGTCTTCAATTTTTTTGTAGCGAAGATACCCCAAGGAAAAAATCCACAATTTGACAATTGAAATCTCCAGTAGGAGGCGCAGTGACTTTCCATCTATTTTGAAGCAACATTATTCAGTTAGAAAAACAAATGTCCAGCATAACAGTGTCACTTTGAAAACTGATCTGATTTCCCCTTTTGACAGGAATGATAGGCACTTGAAAAACATATATCATGATTGGGACCTAACCATCAAGAATGGTCCCTCCAAACAAGTTTTGGGTGATGAGCCTTTATTTGTGTATAAAGGAAACAGTAATCTTAAAGACAAGCTTGAAAGTAACTACAGTAAGTCCACCTACTACTCAGGTAGTGTTAGAAAAATAATTAAGTATGGCTGTTTCAGTCAGTATAGATTTGTCCTGGTCCCCTTCAATAAACACACATCACACCAAATGACATTTGACGACCTTTATTAAACTTCCATAAACACAACTTATTAACCAATATTATTTATTAATCACAACCTAAACATCTACATAACTGATATTAATTGCAGCATAAACATCCATATAACTATTAACTAGGGTAGTGTCACCTCACTCACCCTAACCCAATAAGCCACATCCTTACCTCCGCTCGCTTATTTTACTTATGAAGCAGCATCCCATCACTTACTTCCTTTACCACTTATTAAATTAAACATCCAACCAAATAAGCAGTGTCCTTACATCCACTCACTTATTTTACTTATCAAGCAGCATCCAGCTGCTCACTTTCCTTTCTCAACTCCTTGAAATGAACATCCAACACCAGAGGGGGGAAAAGAAGAGGGCAAGCCTGCCCCTCTTCTTTGCTCACCAGCCTGACCAGGCTGTTCCCCCTCGCTCCTACCAAAACTTAATTAAGGGTTAAGTCACACATCATTCGGTGTACTCCATCCTCTCTAAAACAAACTGGATCCCTGTCATCAACCTCCAAAAGCCCTATCATATAAAATACCCAAAACAGCTAATTCTCTAAATGACTGAAATAAACCAATGATCCCTCTCCCATGCTAAAGTAAAAACCATAACCTTGTATAACCTCTGTATATTAACTAAATTCTCACTTATCCTAACTACCAATAGTCACTTCGTAATAATTCCCAGGTCATTACCTGCCAAATGTACCACCAGAACACTAAACCCAATGCCAAGTGAAAACATATAATGGCAGATGCATACCATCATGCCTAACTGCAGCCTAATTTTGCCACCCAATGTATATAATAATGACCTAAATGAGATTTCCTTTCCAAAAATCAATTTAATAGCAATCCCGCCATCACACCAACTATCCAATATAAGTAAGAAAACATTTACTGATCATCATAGCATTTGCTGACCTACAAACCATCCTCTGAATGAATTCAATACATCCATAAACAAATGCCACATGAACTCTAAACCAATGAACCTCCATTTACCAAAGCCAACCCTCGCAACAAAACTTATCTTGTCAATAGCCAATGTTGGTTAATCTTCATACTATCAAACCTATCCCAGCACTTCAAACCAATGAACCATCAACCAAGATTTGGGAAGTTCACATAGCCTTGTCACCTGTGAAACTATACTACTCACAGTTAAATCCTCCTTGACCAACTAAACTGTCTCACCTGTTCCCCAAACTTGACAACTAAATCTTTCCCACCAAACTCCTTCCCACAGGCAGCTGCAACACAAATTTAACCAATCTGGCAATGCCCTACCATAAGCCTTCCTTATAAAAGGTGCCCTAAACTCCTGCAGCAAGCCTTTAACCCTAATGCAACCTGACACACCTCATCTAACAGCACAAACACAACTCATACCAGAGCCATATTAAACAGATGAAAATGAATCCTAATCCCCAACAACTCCCGCTAAACCTCCTACCCCAGATTAAATTGCAACTCCAAATATTCAACATCCCCTCAATTGTCCTTCTTTCCTACCATCCAAGAAACCACAAATCAGTCCCCCAAATTATGCCCGCCAATCCAACACCTCCTGTCAGATTTGTAAACAAATAAAAATCCCTATCAACATCCCTATCCATCTGCCAAAAGGTCATCCCAATGAAATGCTCCAAAAGGCACAACAATGGTAAAAACAATGCACCAACTTATTCAACCCCACCCAACCTTACTCTCCTCTGTTAAAACCTTCACCTAGCCTTAAAAGGGGGCCAGATCACATACATCTTTCTGGTTGCCTGCTCCTTAATGCCAAATCCAATGAAGCCCAATGCTAAACTGTGAAAGTAGCACCAATCACTGAGCAACCCATCTCCATAGCCTTTCCACAAGAAAACTCAAACCCAGCTACCATGCCCACAAAATCCAATCTTACGTCACATTATCACGACTCCACCCCACCTGTGGACAACTCCAACTCCCCATAAACACCCCCCTTAACTTACTCTACCCTGCCCCTGACATACCTCAGCCTCACTTGCCTCCATACTACTTCCAAACTGCACCAAATCTGACATAACTTAACGAGCACCTAAAAATTAGGATTACCTGTGACCTCACTGCGTACCACTCCAGCGACCAGCATATCGAGCCCAGCAGAATCCATCACTTTCAGGCCACAGACTGATGCCCACTCTGCACTCCATCCATCTGCAAAAGAAATGAAAGCTGTATTAGGTGCTTCCAAGGGCCTACCTTGTTCATCAACCACACAGCAGTTGCACAAACTCACCTCCTTTATCCTGAATAACCTGCACCACCATATCCCCCAACAAATCTTTTCACAACCAACTAAGGAATACTCAGCCAGAAAAGACAGTCTTATGCCACAAGCAGAAATAACTAAACCCATGTGTTTACATGACACAAATTAACACTCAGGACATAAAGTGAGCTACCAGCTCGAGTATGTTACTACTAGACATTATGGACGACAGTCTTGGGAGCATTCACTGGATGACCAAACAAAACACTAAAACCCTCAGCAAATGAGGCAGCCCATCTATGAGTCCACTCCTTCACCACCACCACCCCCCAAGGATGGAACCATCAGGCTGACAATCACCCACTCTTACCCTCTTCTTTTTTTTTTTTGTTTTTTGAGAAGTCCCAACCCACAACAAGCACCAAGCACCAACAACATCCAACCATTACCACAGTGTGCCTCGAGCCCAGAATGCCCAACAACTGGCCAGCATGCATCTGCAACCACATGACACAGCTCCCACCACCGAGACCACCATGCCTCCCTAACAACAGTCACTGGGAAAACTCCACCAACAAACCCACACTCCTGTAATCAAACTCTGCACTCTGGCCCGCAAACTGCATGCCGCATTCACCACATGCCTCTAACCCCTACCAGCTAGAAACCTGAACAAAGCCATGGCTAGGAACAGAACCAAGACCCAAAACAGGGACCATTCCAAACATTGTGCTTAAAAACTTAGAAAGTTGTCAGAACAACAGATTTTGCATTAGCATGACCCTCCTGAAATGTAGTCATTTTAAAATTTGAATGAGTTGTCACTTGCTTGCCAAAGCCACAATGTCATGCAAAATGAACTAAAATTATTAGGCAAAATGGGGACCTTCAAAGAAAAAACACACCATTGAGAAGCATGCTCTGGCCCCAAGCACCACCAACCGTAACCACAAAGGGATTCGCATGACTCAGACCAACAGTGCCTCACCCCCAACTCACTATCTACCACATCTATCCGTGTATATATATATATATATATATATATATATATATATATATATATATGTGTGTGTTAGAACCAAGTGAAAGCACTCCAAAACCACCAATAAATCCAAATAAGAGTGCAGTGAGCCAAAACAGGAAACCCAAAAATTAAATTCCACTCGATTTATTAACAAAAAGACTATAAGACATTAACACTTTTACAAAACACAGCGAATACGCGTTTTCGTCCTCAATACTCGGACTTCATCAGATACATCAAAATTAATGCCATTCATCCCTTATATATCCAAATTAAAATCAGTTAACCAATAAAATGTTAACAAACATTTAAATGGGCAAACCAACATACTCTCTGGGCTCATAAATATTCATGAATCAAAATTTAATATATTTCATTACTACTAAATACTTATCAATTCAATTATATTATTTTAAAAAATATATAAATATAAAAAAACATTCATATGTTTCCATCCATTTATAAATAAATAAATACATAAAAACATCAAATAAATATAATATACATGAATAAAAACTACATATAAAATCTCATAATGGCTGGCTCCCTCTAGTGTAGAAATTCATAATTACCATTAAATTCTGCTGGCTCTTAGTTTTAATAATGGTAATATTGTTAAAAAATCATTAAGACCTGTTTTTTTTTCCCAGCATCCAGGGTAACTTGCCACCATAATTCTTTACTTTCTAAAATTTCCTCCCAGGGACCCCCTCTGATATCCTGCCTAATTTGTTCCAATACAAAAAAATGAAAATTATATCCTACACAAACTCTGGAATGTTTGTAAAGTGCATTAGTGTCTTTTGCTTTGGAAATATTGGAGGTATGCTCATATATTCTTTTTCTTAATGTTCTTTCTGTTTTACCTACGTAAAATGATTGACATTTTTGACATATCACAAAGTATACCACTCCTTTAGTATCACAACAATAAAAACCCTTACTTCTAATCCATCTCTTCCTACTCTCAAGATAAATTTCACCTTCATTTATAGTATAGGGGCATCGGTTACATCTTCCACATTTTTATGTCCCTATTCTTATGTTTTCTGTTGGTACTGAATTAATACTTGACCTACTAATAGTTCTATTATTATTTTCCAGGATTTTTCTTATACTATGGGAATTTTTATATATCACCTTTGGACTTATTTTACATATTTCCTCAATATCTGTACGTGATGCTAGTTTTTCCCATTCCCTCTGTAAAATATACCTCATCTTATAATTAGTAGCATTAAATTCTACCACTAGACCTCTTTGAAACCCCTCAGATGGATTTTCATCCTTATTTCCTTCCTCTTGGATATTCTTATTGTACCCCATGCCTTTAATAGGCTTAAATCGGTCTAATCTACCTTTTTCCACTTCATTCCTTATTTTATTTACAAACATTTTGGGATAGCCTCTGTCTAAAAACATTTTCTCAAACAGATCACATTTTTTTTACAAAATCTATATCCAAGCTAGTCATTCGAGAGCCCCTAACAAACTGCCCCTTTAATATAATTCTTTTACAATGTAAGGGGTGGGCGCTATCATAATGTAGGAAGGAATTACAAAAAGTACTTTTTCGAAACACTTTAGTTTCAAATTTTTGATTAATTTTATATATCTCCACATCTAGATATTGTAAACTATTGGGGGTAACATTATAAGTAAATCTCAAGAAGCTAGTGGTTTTATTTAAATAATCCATAAATTTCTCCTGTCCACCAGTCCAGAGGATAACTATGTCATCCAAAAATCTGTGGTATAATATCCAGAATTCCTGAAATTTGGAATTTAAAATAAATTTCTCCTCCCATTTGGATAACACAATATTTGCATATGTGGGGGCACATGCTCCCCCCATAGAGACACCTTGTGTTTGCTGAAAGAATTCACCATTAAAAATGAGAAAGTTAAACTTCAGAATTATCTCCATAAGACTTATACTTGCTATTTTTTCATTTTGAGTCAGCACTTTATCCTGAAAAATAGTTTCTTCAAACAATTGCATACCTTTGTCGTATGGTATACTTGAGAACAGATCCACTATATCAATAGTGACAAACAATAAATCATCCTTATAAAGCTCCGGTGTGAGTGCCTTTAGTAAATCCCAAGAATCTTTAAGAATGGTTCTGTTATTTACCCATATATGTTTGGTTTTTAAATCCACATATTTTGCCAATGATAAAGTTTTAGAACCATCCGCAGACACAATTGGCCTGAGGGGTGGATCCATAGGATTTTTGTGAATTTTAGGTATGCCAAAAATAATGGGTATTTTTGGCTTACCCACATATAGAAATTTAAAGATGGAATCATCTATAATTTTTTCATATACCACGTCATGTAATAGCATGTCTATTTTTTGATAAGCCATATTCACTTCATTCCTAGAAACGTATGCATATTTCTTTTCATCCCTTAGTATTAAATTCATTTTTCCTTCATAATATATGTTCTCCATAATCACAATTCCCCCTCCCTTATCTGGTTTCATGATTCTAACATGGTGATTGTTTCTTAACTCATTTAATACCTCATTTTCTTCCTTACTAAGGTTAAAAGTGTATTTGTTTTTATTTTTATCCTGTAGTTTTCTAACTTCGTTCTCAAGTATTGTTTCAAAATTCTTATGTAAGGGTGGGTTAAATGTAGATTTCCTTACTAATTCTTGATCTACCCTATTATTTTTCTTAGTATTGTTTCTAGAGGCAAAAACCTCCAAATTAATCTTTCTCACAAATAATTTGATATCAAGTAAAGTCCTAGTAGGGTCTCCCTTAATATAGGGTATAAATTTTAACCCTTTGCTAAGCAATTTGAAGTGTTCCTTAATAAGTGGCATACTACTAAAATTATAAATAGAAAAACCTTGATATGTATTTTTAAAACTTTCCACAGAAATTTCTTTCTTGTTTATATATATATATATATATATATATATATATATATATATATATATATATATATAAACTACTAAACCTTTGTTAGTGCGCACTACCCACCTCTTCCATAGGCAAACACTCCAAGGCCTCCCTGACCACACCAATACCTACAGGTCATCTCAGACGCAGAACCTGCAATAGCAAGTTCATGTCAAAATGTGATTCCTTACCTAGATGCACTTGCATAAAACCCATTAAGCCCCCCCCTACCCTTACGTCATTTCCTCCCAGTCCTCCTACATTCCCATTTAACCCATTCCATCCCCTTACTACCCTACTTTCCCTTCCCTCTTAATTCCCACTACTATTTCTACCCAGTCCCCACCTGACAATGTCCCAGGACAAACTGGTTTGTTACCAAAATTTATTTATCAGTGATGCAACTAATATATCTTTACCAGGATATAAAGGGACCATTGGTAGTGTGGGACATTATAACTGTGCAACAAAAGGGGTGATCAATATCATTTATTTATTCATTTTTATTTATTTGACATTTGTTGACCGGGAAAGCCCAAATGGGACAAAGCCCTTTCTCAGCGGAGGCCCAGGGAGAAAAGCTCCACAATACAAATATAAACAAATACATGTTACAATGGAAGTACGATACAATAAGATTAGCAATATATAACATGAAGATAAAAAAGAAGAAAAGAGACTAAAGGAAATTATATATAACAGAATTGCATGAAGGTATAACAGATATATAGAGCAGAAGATAGTAAAATGCAGTATGTTAACTGGAAAGTGATTTACAAGTATAACTATAGTATAAAAAACAAAGATACAAATAATGCCCTTAGTAAATAAGCACAACACCGTGCCAGTTTCAAAAAGTTCATATCTTTCATGCTGGAACAAGTTACTTATCCAGTACAAAGTGGAAACTGGGAAAATATGACTGAATACGGGGAACTGTTGTGGCACTTGAGATTAAAATCCTGTAGTATCTCCAGGTTTAAATAATACTTCTATTAATTGTGTTTTAAAAAGGAGAGCTACCAAACTGTAAAAAAAAACTTTTTTTTGTTTGGTACCAGTTTTTATGTGTGTATATTTTATTTGGTATGAACCTTTAAGTGTTTAGTTGCATGATTTCTTTGGTCACATGACTGTTAATATCGCCTATATGGCGAGTTAAAGGTTTGTAAAGCACTGAGTGCCTGTATTCTGAAGAAGTCTTTAATAAAAATGAGACTGAAGTGGTCCATTTCAATGGAAGACATTTAGTCAGTATTCTTTTTGTTTATAATGATTGGAGATATAAGGCAATATACAAGGACTCTAGTGACTCTTCACTTCAGCATGGAGTTTTAACAAAAGGATTTGCAAGACCAAATCTATATCTTTGGTTTTAGATGTTACGCTCAAAAATTGGCTTAAGCAACCCCTTCACATGTCAAACAAACCTGGTATATGGTACATTTTATATAAATTCAGTTGTGCTTCTACAGATGGAAACAACTGACTGCTGAAAGAATTACTTTATATTAATTTACTTAACCAAAAAGAAGGAAGTTACATGGTGCAGTATTTCTGAATACAGCTCTCGTGACACTTATTAACAACTTTTTTATTTAATACGAAAAAATATATGCAACTCAAGAGTGGCAGGAGAAGCAGCAATTGCTTTGATCTTTAAAAATCCTATAAAGAAGGAACAGCAGATATCAGTTTTGTTTTGGAAATTTTAATCATGTATTTTATGCACATTTGTAGCTGACATCTGTTTGTTATTGAAAGGTAGTTAACACAAGTTAGAAAACGTTTGCTCACCTTTATTCACAAATATTTTTAACAAAAATTAAAAAGTATTTTTTGGATATGTATGTGAACAAGGTAAATTTGTTTTAAAAATATACAAAAATTCTTTAGTTCCGAATAGCTATGTGCAAAGGACAAGTAGACACCTTAGGTTTATTAAAAGAATACCTTTGGCCTACGCACAAAGAGCTATTGCCCCTTGTGCCTCTGTGACCCAGCAGAGTCTGCTAAGGTGGGCCCTGGTGTGACATAAAACGGCTTACCCAGCAGAATTTTAACCTGAAGACAACAGGAGAGCAGGTAGCTAATGGGGGTTCCAGTTTGCCCAGCAACTTTACCTAGTTGCAGATTCAGGGACAATAAACGGAGTAGGAGAAGGTAAGTGGTTTTGAAAAGCATGTGGCAATGTTTTCAGTGGAGTAAGCAGAGCAGAAACATTGACAAAATGGGACCTAGGTACTGAGAATAGATGGGAAGGCATTAGAAGGGGATGCATGTTTACATGGTGGGAGATTGCTTATAAAGACATTTCCTTCAAAAATGCTGGAGGATTAATTCAGGTTTTCTTGTTTGGGGTTAAAGTGCTTAAAACAGAAGCAAGTTTGGGTGGGGTAGAAAGCACAAAATGAAATGACAATACCGACTAATTAGCAGAGGTCAGCTATACTATGAAATGGTCTGCTGTTTGGGACAACTGCTAGAAAAGGGGGCCTAGGACCCTGCAGATGGGCGTAGCTGGTGTTGGTGCTGAGGAGCTGTGAGGAGTAAAAAGGCTGGCAGAAATGATCAGGAAAAAAAAAACAAAAAGTGTTGGCATCTTGACAGGGGATTAAGGATAGAAACAAAGAAGCATCAACACATGGAGATAGCTCAATAAATTTGGGAGGGGTGTTACAGGCAGATGATTTACAGTGAATTTATTGTAGGTGGTATATACAGCTATCACATGCTCTCTTGCATCAGTACATGTTGCTGTCCTAGTTGTGTACAAATGTCCAGCAAGGTAAAAAGATCTGGATGATAATGTAGCAAGGGAATGGTTGAAAGTTGTTAAGTAAAATGTTTCAGGAAGCTGTTATGAGATTTAGAAATAGACCAGCTAAAGTCCATGGAGTGCCACATAGTTTGAGATGTTTAAGGTCAAAATTGGAGGTTCTTAGTTTGGTTTACCGTGACATGATACATTAATATATATATCTGTGGCTCTACTTTGTAACATCAAAAGTTCAAAATCGTGTAGACCTAAATGCCAAGATGAGAACCATGTAAAAATACCGGACCACATAAGTTTTTCCAGGTTAAGTAAAGACTTGCCCAACATCACTATCTAAAAATGCACTTATATATACCAACTCCGGGATCACACAACAGTGGAGAAAGGGCATGATTCCCCATATTAGGCAAGTATTTACTTGCCCTGGGAATACGTACGTGGTTCGGCATTTTAACTTTTGTGATTCTCATCTCAGCGTTTTGGTCTTCGCGATTTTGAACTTTCGCTAGTCCTAATCAGATCCATGCACACACGCACACAAACACACACACACACACACACACACACATATATATATATATATATATATATATATATATATATATATGTGTGTGTGTGTGTGTATACATATATATATATATATATATATATATATATATATATATATATATATATATATATGTGTGTGTGTGTGTATATATATATATATATATATATATATATATATATATATATATATATATATATATATATGCATTTCTTAAGTGAGTCTGGAACTACACAGCTCAAAGTATTAATGATGTAAGGAATGTACTGCAGTACAAAAGTTGTGAGGTTCAAATCCTGTGATATGAATGCTTTGTTTTCTCAGGCTGCAGTATTTTGTAATGTTTTCTCAGACTGTAGAGTTTAACCTCTGTTACAATGTTGTCTCACTGTGGTTTGGTCACAATATTACTCCCATGGCATCAGGGCTCCCTGAAATTAGGCACACTATGTTAAGGTGGGTAACAGTTGAATACACAGGGTTATGTTTCTTTGTAGGATGACAAAACTGCAGATTAGTGATGAAGGTGGAGTGTAGTGTATTGTACAGTCCTTACAGGTATTGGAGGGCCACATAACACATACACTGGCAGCAGTGGGGAGGCTGATCGAAGTCCCGCAACTAAAGTTGGGTGAGGTGCAGAAGGCTTCAGAGGGGCAAATGGTGTTTCTTGAGGGATGTTTTAAAACAAGCAGCTAGATTTAAGTTGGAAAGTGCAAACTGGTATCATAACCCTGTCTTGCATTCTATTTCCCACAGAGCACATAGTAGGGGTCATGGATCTGACATGTGCAACACAGGATGGAATCACATGCAAAACAGGTCAAAGCAGGGTGTAGTAATCCAGAAGGAGAGCACACAGGAGCACTGGAATGGATGGATCATGCTGATGAGGCAAGTGAATTCATTCCTAGAAAATATATGTAGGGACAAAGGCAATACAAGAAAAGATGCCAACAGCCAACCACTTAAGAAGGGAAGTCAGGGAATTAGTCAAGTGGGGGCAGAGGAGAAGTTGCCAGATGAGAGCAAAAAGCTAAATGAAATTTAAACTGACAGAGAACAGAACTCACTAGAGGAGTGTATTGGATAATCTCCAGTAAAGGAGGTTAATGCAAGTAATGAACAAATGGAAATTCCTGTGACATTGAAAACCTACTAGATGCAAGGGAAAATCTGGAAAGAGCACTTTAGGGACATGTTGGGTAACTTGCCTGGTGACGATGGGTTAGTGCTGCAAGAACTGCACATATCTGAGACACAGAGTGGTAGGCAGAAGCACAGTGAACTAAACCTGGTCCACAGTAGGGCAGACAAGCAGGCAAAGACTACTCCTTAACCTCCTTGTGGAATAAAGATAATTTAAACATAGCAGAAGAGAGGGAAATGCCAAGCGGTAGGAGGTGCCAAGCAAGGGGTGGGGAAATAATATGTACACCCGAATGTACACATATTGAGGATAGTAAAAAAAAAAAAAAAAGACTTGGAGGGGCAAATACGTAGAAGCCTTTAACCTAATAAATGTTGTAGGCATACAGAGAATTACAAATGTATATACACAGGGTAGGCTTAGATGGCAGTGCTTGCTGCACCGGGGAACAGCAAGCTTCTCAGAAGTAACGTGAGAGATTGGGACATCTGGGTGATTGCTTTATGTATCTGATGATGCTCACACTTGAAAATGATCCCCAGCAGGGGTTGCCAAAGTCAGCATCCATCATGACATTAACAGATGTGCAGAGCTATGGGGGGATGTAAGAACTGTGTCATGACCAAAAGCTTCAAAAACTGAAGGCAAAGTACACCACCCTCCTTTGGGAAATAAAACATGCAGATACCTAGGTAGGGACTATAGATAAGCCAATTCCAGCAAGGACATTGCAGTAAAATGGGAGGCAGAGTGGCCAAGCTTGCACAGCATTCATTGCAGGGAAATGTCACAAGACTGCCTGTCATTTCTCATATTGGCACTTATTATGTAGAGGGATGCACCCAATTATTTACTATAGGAAGCAGCCAGGCAGGGCCATGCATCCATGTGGAAAAGATGGCATACTCCCCCTTGAAGTGACAGAATTTAGACCATGTGGCAGGATTCCTGCTGTGGTGGTCCCCAACTGGAGGAGTGCACTCAAAGTCCATGGCAGACAGAGAGGCATGCTTCCCAGTCAGAACTGAGGTGCTAATGGCAATGCTGGACAGGTATCCAAGCAAGATGGCAGCCAGGGAGTTAATGTGAGATTTATCATGAGGTTTTAGGATTAAAGCATGACTGAAGTTTGATAATAACTGTTGACAGAATTTGCTGTCAGTGAATGGTAAAAAAGCATCTGATGCAGCAGTTGTTGAATAAAGAAATTAATTCAGGGCAACTGTCTGGCCCATTTAAAATCCAGCCATTTCCATCCTGTAAAATCTTCCTATTCAGATTGGTGTTCAAAGGGAAAGCGGGAGAAGACTGATACACTATTTGTCCTTCCTCAAAGGGGCATTTGTCAACCACTCCATCAATAAAAAAGACATCAGGGCTCAATATGGGTCAATAGATGATGCGATCTCCATACTCAGAAGAAAAGTTTTCATCTGGATGGCAAAGTTCGACACTGAATCGGCCTTCAGTCTTTTGCTGGTGCATTTGGAAGATTCTCACCTACTTGGCATGAAGCCTGGGAATATCTTCTATTTTGATTTGTCATGCCCATTGGCTGTGTGATGGCTTGTGTCACATGAGAGAAATTCAGCATAGGCATATACTGTGCATGGCATAAGACAGACAGCAGCTGTATGGCAGTCCACTACTTTCTGATTATGGGCCTGACCAAAGACATCACAAAAGCAAGAGTAGTTCTTTAATGAGATCCGTGGCTTGCTCATGGTTCCACTGGCAGAGGAAAAGTAAAAGAGGTCATCCCAGCATATAACCTTTTAGGGGTTGGAGATTGACACAGGCACTCAAACCAACCACTTGCCAGCAGAAATGTTAGCCAAGCTCTGAGGAAAAAACTCAAGAGCTTTGGTTTAAAAAGAAGGCAGTCATGAAGTGGCTGGGCCTGATAAATTTTGCACACCAGACTTTAATACAGACTAGATAACTTGCACCTCAGATAACCCCTCAAATTTCATCACCTTCTAAGGATTCTCCCAGTTAATACATTCTCCAACTAGAGTCGACAAAAACACCAATAGACAGTCAATCCTAGACTGGTTTTAACCAACAAACCCTCACTTGCCTACCAGTCAGGTTGCCTCACTGATAGCATTAGCGACCTCGTACCGACCTACCTACTCAGACAGCATCTACACTCCTCCAAAAATACCACATATAGATAAATTTACAACAGAAAAAAAAATTTCACCTCAGATATTTATATCCACCCTCCAGCATTGTGACTGGATCCCACTAACATTACCCCACTAGATACTGTCATACTGTGCTTTAATAATACATTCTTAGACATATTAAACAGCCAAGCACCTCCTAGAACTATTACTGTAAAATCAAACTATGCTTCCTGACTAACACAAATACCAAACAGTTACTTAAGACCAGAGATAAAACATGGGCACAATATCAGTCCAACAAAATTCAAGACACCCTAGATTATTATCGGCAACTAAGAAATAAAGCCAAGAAATAGATCAAGAACAACAAAAAATCTTACTATACTGTAACCCAACAAAAACACCAAAACAATCCCAAAAAATTCCGGACTGCTATAAAACAACTACTACAACCTGGGCAATCCCTGACTCCAGCACCTACCACTACAAATACTATGGACAGTATAGCCACCCAATTTAATACTTCTTTTACCAATTCCATATTATCACTAACCAAAAATAACAGCAATGCTCCTCTAACCATTCCAAATGGTCCCGATGAAACAACTAATGACTTCTCCTTCAAGCTCATACAAACCAACACCATAAAAAAAATTGCTCGAGAAACTTAAATCCACATTCCTTGCTGCTAACTTGATGTCTGAATACCTGAAGTTAGCTGCTGATGCTATTTCTTATCCAGTCTCTATTTTGATCAATCACTCAATTACAGAACAACGTGCTCCCAACATCTGAAAAATATCCTATGTCATACCACTACATAAAGGCAGGACCACTACAGAGCTCACTATCTACAGGCCAACTGCAATTTTATCTCCTCTATCCAAAATTTTAGAAAAATGCATCCAGTTCCAGTTCATGAATTACCTACTATCTAATAACCTTCAAACCAATTCACAACATGGCTGCTGATCCAATCATAGTACCACAACTGCCCTCTTAAGTTTCATAAACACAATTAACTAATTTAGAAATAATGGTCAACTAGTTTTCTCCATCTTCTTAGACATGTCCAAAGCATTTGATACCATCTCCCATCAAAAACTCCTCAATGAACTCTTAACCCTAAAACTAAGCCAGTCTGCCCTTGCATGGTTCCATGACTACATATCTGACTGACAGCAAGCTGTCAAATGGCAACAGGATTTTTCCTATCTGCAACCTGTCACATTATGCATATCACAGGGCTATCCTAGGTCCACTCCTTTTCAGTATGTTTGCCAATGAACTCCATACTGCTACCCACCTTGCCACTATCATACAGTACTCGAATGACTCCACACTCATCTGTGCAGCACCCTTACACTCTCAACTCCAAGAAATAACCAAACATTCCTTCTAAGCTATAGAATCATTTCTCTTTGACTCGCAATTATTTCTTAATCCCAATAAAGCTAAACGAATGCTCTTTTCTAATAACAAAACCCCAGACCCCCTATCCTCCTTTCTAATGTATTCATCCAATAAAACCAAGATAGATCCTGTATCACAAACAAAGCAAACCAGTGTCACAATTGATAATAACATGAAATGCAATAAACATCTATGCCTAATCATAAAAAAGTTCACATAAAACTAGGTTCTCCATATAGAATCAAACCTTACCTCACCAACTCCACTAGACAATCTATTGCCAGGACCCACCTACAGGCCAACTGCAATTTTATCTCCTCTATCCAAAATTTTAGAAAAATGCATCCAGTTCCAGTTCCAGTTCAAGAATTACCTACTATCTAATAACCTTCAAACCAATTCACAACATGGCTGCTGATCCAATCATAGTACCACAACTGCCCTCTTAAGTTTCATAAACACAATTAACTAATTTAGAAATAATGGTCAACTAGTTTTCTAAATTTTCTACCCAACTTTACGCCTCTCCTATCTTCACCAACCTGAAGAAATCAGACTTCGCTAAACTAGAAGCCTGTTGCAATAAGACTGCCAGATTTGCTACTAAATTCCCATATAGATCCCATCACTGCACTGCTCTCCGTCAACTCAACTGGTTAGAGTTACCCAATCTGCTAACCTTCACTCAACTTACAACTGCCCATGGCATAGTATGCCAACCTTACAAGTGTCCAGCACTCCATAATCTACTTCAGCCACAGTGTAATAAAAGACACCTGAGATCATATGACAAATTTCTACAAGTCACAAAATCCAACAACAGTTCTGGTGACTCCCTCTACTCCAATTGGAGCTGCAGGACTTGGAACTCTACCCCACAACACATCCTAACAACTGTAAACCCTCACAGTTCAAACAACTTCTCAAGACTCACCTAACCAACTCCTGCCTTTGCTCATGTTTATCACCTGTCTGATTATCATCCCTCCTGCACTGTGTACTTCATGCCTACACCTCTGTTGCCTCCCCTGTAGATTTTTATTCTCTGTACTTGATGTAATCTTAACTCATCTCTACTTACTGTCATCCTAATTTTCCTCATTTATTCCATGTAATAAATTATCAACAATCTTGGATCTTCAACAATGCCTTAGACGGTGTTTATTGTTACACAAGAAATGTTACAGCTAGCCAGATAAAGTAAACCTAACTTACAATACTCTTAGCAAGTCTTGCATTACCCACTGTATGTAAATGCTTTGCTACTAATATGTATTTTAACTATTTTTTATGTATAATATGTGTTCCTTGGTACTTCCAGTTGCTGTACTCTGTACTTAATGTGTTGTCTGTTTTGTTTTGTTTATACTGGAGCTTTTCTCCCTGGGCCTCCACTGTAAGACAACATCTGCCCAGTCGGAGTATCCCGGTAAACAAATGTCAAATAAACTAAAATAAAATAAATGATCACCCCCCAGGGTGCACTTTTAACACGGGTTTGGCAAGGCTGTTCAAAGGAGCAATTAATAAACATCCTTGGGTAAGGGTTACATCAAGAGCAGACCTGGACATTTGGCAGATATTTTTGTAAACTTTAATGGTGTGATGTACTGTCATGATGACTGGATATCTAGTGAGGACCTGGGTCTTTACACAGATGCAGCTGCAGAAGGGGATGGCTAATGTCAGGCAGGTGGTTTGTGGCTTCCTGGATGACAGATTGGGGGAAAGGTATGAAAGGATATTACCTCCCGGAGGTCATGCCCATTTGAGCTGACTTGGTCAATTCTGGGGCAGAGGGACTGCAGGATTAGAGTCTATGCAGTGAACAGGGTCAAAAGGAAATTGTCGTTGCATGCATGCAACATTTCTTTCATGACAGTCCAAGTGTCAGGCCATAAGATGACATTGCTAACTCTCTTTTTTACCAACAGTTCTACAGGTTCAAAGTCTTGGCCCTAGGTGAGACCAGCACAGGGAACACCATCCCAGTGGCAGTATGGTAAGTTAGAAAATGACAGCATGGAGATTAATGAAGGAGTTATGGGTTTCTGGGACTAAGGATGCCTATGTCAGAGCAGTCTGACTGGCTATGATGTTCTTGAGTGAACTGCAACATGCAAAGAAGAAGTGCAACCCTGGAATCATAAATATCTAGTTTCCAGGTGGGAAAAGGGTGAAGCAGTAACCACAGTCAGGTTCTAGCTAGCAGCCATTGGATGGGTCCTGAAAAGAGTGATACAGCCTGTTTTAACCAAAGATCAGAGGGTGGAAATGTTGATGAAAGGATGTGAGCACATCAATGGTAGAGCCAATGAGCCCAGAAAACCCCTCATGCAAGCAATGATGCCTTTATTACTAAAGGGGTCGAAGGCAACAAAGGAGGATTATAGGAACTTGTCTGTCTGGGTCAGCTTATTCTTAACACATTATCATGGGGCATTTAGACAAGGGGAGTTGATTGAGTGGCACCCCAGGCAGCCAGATACAGGAAGGTTAGATGGAGAGATATAGCAGTCACTCAATCAAGCATGTGTATCTGGTTAAGGTAATCAAAAATGGATCACAATGGAAAGAGGCAACAAGTGATGATTAAGACAGTAATCTCAGGGATCAAAACTGTCAGAAAGCTAACTCCAGGCATGTGGTCCTATAATATGTAATTAAAACAGGGGGTGGATGTCCCATTATGGAGTATCAAGCACAAGTCGCACTAAAGAAATCCTTGGCTAGCCAAGGAATTGACACAGTGTGATATTGCTGTCATTCTTGTTTGATTTGCAGGGCTACTAATTTGGGAGAAAGATAGATAAAAATATACTCCGAATCAGTCCCCTGAAGTCATCATATTTAGCTACCCACAAATCTCTATTTATTACTGATACACACAGCAACCCACTATGACTCGTAATAGAGCACAGGTTCCTAGGGGCCACCTTGGCCCCTACTCTTTCAATACTCAAACATGCTGACAATACTGTTAGCAAAACACTCCACTATATTAAACTCCTCACCCCTATAGCTTGTAATACCTCAGTGGAAATGTGTTTTCTCTTGTAACCTTACATCCCAGCACAAACACCTAAACTACTGAAAAAAACAAAAAAAGAAGCTAGGCTGAGGCAAACCAAGTTATAATACATCCAAACAGCAGTTGATTGTGAGCGCTTTAATCCACTTTAATGAAATGAACTTCTTCAGACAATTATACAACTGTAACCTCTCCTATATACACACATCAATATCACATGACTAATTAAGTATTAAAAACTTTCATTCTATCTATAAAATTTCAGCTTTACTTTAAAAATAAAAAACAAGAAAAATAAAGTGCACATTAACATTCCTAACTAAACAATATTTATAAAAATCATTTAAAAGTTTTGTGTGTGTGTGTGTGTGTGTGTGTGTGTGTGTGTGTGTGTGTGTGTGTGTGTGTGTGTGTGTGTGTGTGTGTGAGTGTGTGTGTGTGTGTGTGTGTGTGTGTGTGTGTGTGTGTGTGTGTGTATATATATATATATATATATATATATATATATATATATATATTTTTTTTTTTCCACCGTGCTATAGATATATATATATATGTATATATATATATATATATATATATATATATATATATATATATATATATATTTCTCCATGCTATACTTTTAAATTCAAGTAAACAAGCTATGGAACATTAATCATTCAGGCCTGGAAAACAGTGAGCATTCAGGTAAAGCTGCCACCATAATTCCTGTTTTTCTAAAATAAGTCCCATATTATCCCCTCTTTCATTTAATTTTACCTGGTCAATGACTCTAAACTTGAACGTATGCCCTGGGTTTTCTTGCACATGTTTTGCTAGCGCAGTATTCTCTTTTCCTTTCCTTATGCTATATAAATGTTCATATATTTTTTCTCTCAGTTTTTATTCTGTCTTGCCTGTATAGAAACTGGCACAATCATTACACTTACTTAGATAGACAACATTCTTCGAATTACAATCATATTTCCTATTGGTTTTAAAAGTCTTGACATTAATCTTGTAATTCGCTCCTATATCTATATAGCTACAGTATGGGCAAGTTTCACATCTAAACATTCCTGTAGTTTTTGATAGGGGACGAATTTCCCTTTCCAAAATATCTTTTAAGTTAGCCCCTCCTCTATATGTAATACTGGGTGCCAATCCCAATTTGTTCCTACAGTCTATATTTTCTAAAAGGGTTACCCAATTTTTCTCCAAAATGTGTATAATTAACCCTGCTCCTTTATTATAGGTAGTTATAAAATTAGTTTAAAATTTTTCTCTTCATTATTACCCCTGAGTTGTATATGGGTACTATTTTCAATAGGAGAAGGTTGTCTCAGTTAATTTCATTAAAGTGGATGAAAGCGCCCACAATCAACAGGTGTTTAAATTTATTATAACTTGGTTTGCCTCAGCCTCGCTTCTTTTTTCATTTTTTCAGTGGTTTGTGATTTACTTGGTGTTGTTAGTGTGAACATTAAGGAGCATGGCTGCTGAAGGTGAAACAAGTACCCCTTTACTGTACTCTGAAGTTGTGGCAGAGATGGACAATTTTTCTACAACACTTGAAAATCTAATGAGAGTAGTACAAAGCTTATCTCAAAAGGTTGATGAGTTCAGTCAACAAGTGCATAACAGACTTACTGGTCCTAACAACCTGCACAATAATCTTGCTTTAACTCACTTGGGAAGACCAGTGGCTTTTGGCAATAATTTTACAGCAGGTAATAATTCAGCAAACCTTTCTCCCCCTAATGGGAATCAACAAGGCAGTTCTTTGACTAACAACATTGTTAGTAATGAACCACCACAGAGGCTTATCGGAGTTCCTGTGTTTGCTGAATGGTTACATAAAGAAGCACCATTTAATTTCAGAAACAACAGTAACAGCAGGGAACAACTGGCCAGTGGAACAGGTCTGACAACAGAACTAAAACTGTTTGACACTAAATTGTTGTGGTACAGAAAGGCACAACTAGATATCAGTTATTTGGAAGAATGTTTGAAATGGGAGCAGGTCGCCAAGCAACTCAGAAGCTGGACTTACCCTATGGGGGTGACTTCCAATTCCAAATTTCACCTCAGCTTGGTGTAATTTTTTTAACCAAAAAGGCTTACAACTTATGGAACTGATGACTGCAAACTATAAAAACAGAAACAATAAACTTTCAGGTGAGCTTATAACACTGGAAAACAGTATTTGTATTAATCCTGATTTTAACAGATACAAATATGAGTACATGAGGATTCTTGAAAGTATAGATCAACTATTAATTAAATTAAAAGAGAACAAAAACAAGAAATTAGAAAGAGATCAACAGGACTATTCAGAAGGCAGGGCTTTTCCACTGCCCCAGCACTCATTTAAACGAGATGAAGCAGACACTCGGGTCCACCCAATAACGTTACATATTCTAACTCAATGAATGAGAATATCATGTCCCTTTCTAGTGATGATGAACATGAAGGGGAACACCACGTTAGATGCAGCGAACATCTGAGGGCTC
Source organism: Protopterus annectens (assembly GCF_019279795.1). Classification (NCBI taxonomy): domain Eukaryota; kingdom Metazoa; phylum Chordata; order Ceratodontiformes; family Protopteridae; genus Protopterus; species Protopterus annectens. The sequence goes on along the minus strand of NC_056748.1, from coordinate 643,351,423 downwards.
AGCAAGCACAAGGATCTAATGCTATGCAAAATAACACTAAAGGGAATTCAAATTTTCAGAAGGGACCTGCAGGAAGTCAAAAAAAAAGAATTACAGGAACAAGCAGAGGAGATAGTATCTGGCCCCTCAAGAATGAACTAAAAGTGGAATAAACCAATCGACAAGATCAAACGGGCCCATTGTGATAACCAACTCAGAAGGTGACTTTAATGTGTTCAATTTTACTAATTACACTTTCAAAAGTGAACTGCTAGATATTTTGGCTAAAGGACTCACTTCTGTCCCCTCAAAAATGTTAGTATTTCTAACTTACTGATAGATTTTAAATTGTATTTAAGAAAACAGAATTTACAAATACTGTTTGGAGGTAAAGACTCAGTGAAAAATGCATTTTCAGTTTCCAGTACTTTCAACCCCTCACTGCACCCAACCTTAGTAATTTTTGAAAAGATGTGCAAAATTGATTTTAGAGAACATATCCACAATAACAGAAATGTGGAGAAGTATAACAACCTCAGTGAATGAGAAATATTTATGGTCAATGGAAAAGGAGGATTATGTGAGCAGAATGAATAAAATTTTGAACACAGACACATATGACACCATAACCTTATGAATTAAATGGAGTTTATCGTAAGGTTAAGGAATTTATTAGAGATTTGTTAATTTGTAGTCAAATAGATGTAGCACTATTTCACTTCTTAACTATGGAAACATATATCACTTCTGTCATGTTCAGAACACCTAAAATACATAAGAGTCTTCATGATCCACCAATGAGACCTATTATAGATGGAAAAAACTCTATCACCTATGTATGTGCCAAAGTAGTGGACATTTATATAAAGAAATACATCAGAAAAGAAAAACAAATTTGTAAGGATTCATGGTCCTTTTTGGAGGACATGAATAAACAAAAATTTGATAAGGATTTTCACTTTCTAACCATGGATGTAAAGGACTTGTACACGGTTATACCTCATAAGGAAGGCACAGAGTGGGTGGTAAAGTTTCTTCTAGAAAACAGTATGCCAGGGAATGACTTGAGGCTAGTGGAAGATTTACTAGATATTGTTCTCAAAAACAACTACTTCATGTTTAATGGAGGTTTTTAGTTGCAAAAAAAGGGCATAGCCATGGAGTCTCCCTGTGGTGCCAGTTTTGCTAACACCATTATGGCATACTGGGAGAACTGGTATGTATTTAACAACAGAGAAATTATGGGCACTATAAAGTATTATACACGTTATTTGGATGGCATTTTTATTATTCTGAAGGGGGGCGTCGAAATGGCTGAAAAGGTTGTTGAAATGATGAATACGAGTACAAACTTTTTGGAATTTACATATACCTTTGAGAAGGAGAGGATAGCATACTTAGATGTAGAACTATCTAAAGATCTAATCAATTTATGTTTTGCGGATAAAATATTTAGGAAAGAAACTTATTTGAATTCATTTCTGCACTATTCCAGCACCCATCCTATGTATCAAAAGAAATCTGTGGTAAAATGCCAATTAGTATGGGCCGCTAGGATGAATACCTTAAATACTGATTTTCTAACCGAATGTTCAAATTTAAAATATATGTTCCTTAAAAGAGGGTACTGGAACTTTTTTAGAAGGTTTGATTAATGAAGTTACGAATAAAAGACAGAATGGGCATTTTTTCCCATAATGAGACAACCTTCTCCTATTGAAAATAGTGCCCATATACAACTCAGGGGTAAAAATGAAGAGATAAAATACAAAATGAGTTTTATAACTACCTTTAATAAAGAAGCAGGGTTAATTATAAACATTTTGAAGAAAAATTGGGTAACCCTTTTAGAAAATACAGACTGTAGGAACAAATTGGGGTTGGCACCCAGTATTACATATAGAAGAGGGGCTAACTTAAAAGATATTTTGGAAAGGGAAATTCGCCCCCTACCAAAAACTACTGCAATGTTTAGATGTGAAGCTTGCTCATATTGTAGATATATAGATATAGGGTTGAATTACAAGATTAATGGCAAGACTTTTAAAACCAATAGGAAATATGATTGTAATTCAAAGAATGTTGTCTAAGTAAGTGTAATAATTGTGCCAGTTTCTATATAGGCAAGACAGAACGAAAACTGAGAGAAAGAATATATGAACATTTAAATAGCATAAGGAAAGGAAAAGAGAATAATGCACTAGCAAAACATGTGCAAGAAAACCCAGGGCATACGTTCAAGTTTAGAGTCATTGACCAGGTAAAGTTGAATGAAAGAGGAGGTAATATAGGACTTATTTTAGAAAAACAGGAATTATGGTGGCAGCTTTACCTGAATGCTCACTGTTTTCCAGGCTTGAATGATTAATGTTGCATAGCTTGTTTACTTAAATTGAAAATTATAGCACGGTGAAAAAAAAAATATATATATATATATATATATATATATATATATATATATATATATATATATATACACACACAAGTTTTAAATGATTTTTATAAATATTGTTTAGTTAGGAATGTGAATGTGCACTTTATATTTCTTGTTTTTTATTTTTAAAGTAAAGCTGAAATTGTATAGATAGAATGAAAGTTTTTAATACTTAATTAGTCATGTGATAGTGATATGTATATATAGGCGGGGTTAACAGCTATATAATTGTCTGAAGAAGTTCATTACATTAAAGTGGACAAAAGCACTCACAATCAACTGGTGTCTGGATTTATTATAACTTGGTTTGCCTCAGCCTAGCTTCTTTTTTCATTTTTTCAGTGGTTTGTGATTTGCTTGGTGTTGTTGGTACAAACACATAAACTACTATAAACAAAACCTGCATATCTGTTATTTTTGCATAACACCAAACTCATCAATAACTTCTACAGTGGTATGATTGGCTACCTGTAAATGAAATGGCCACATTTCTACTTAGCTGTCAAATATATAAGCTATTAAAAATGGGATACCAACCCCCCCTGAAATCAAAATTTAAAATCTAGCTCAACTATACACTTTGATAGCATTATCCTTATTAAATCTTGTTTTAAATCTCCACAGGAGAAAGAGCTTTCTTTATGTGAGGTCCAGCTTTTTGGAGTTGGGTACCTGTAGAAGTGAGTCAGCAAAACACAATTTGATTATTTTGAAACAAACTAAAAAGAAAAACAGTTAAAGGACGCAAAATGTTCTTGCTCCTGTGAGAATGGCTAGTCTCTGCAGCTCATGCTGTAGTCACATCTTTACTGTAAGGACATACTTTTAAGAAATGGCATCTGGTTGAATGCTTGCCTAAATTGTACAAATTAATGTCAACAGATTGACAGTAGTTCTGTTGATCATAAATCAAGCAAAAATATTTAGTTGAAAGCACTTTCAGCAAAAAAAATAATAATGATGATGATTTTTGCAGGGGGCAAGCCCCCCTGCGCCCCATATGTGGGTACCCCCACACTCCTGAATTTAAATTATCCATTTGACTAGTCTGCTTACTTGGTTATCAGATTAAAATAAATAAAAATAACTACTGTAGCAACTTAAATTAATTACCTAAAATCCACCAGGAATTAAAAGTCATTTAAATATCACATGATTTTTAAATTGCAGACCCTTGCAGTAACTTCTTATACTGCTTTTACTTTTAACATAATTTGACATATATTACACACACACACACACACACACACACACACACACACACACACACCACAAACACACACACATACATATATAAAACAGTCTGTAGCATCGGCTTCTGACTTTAAGATAAGGTTTATTGGATTTATTTTCACAAACACACACACAGTTTGTAATAAAATAAGACTTACAAATGACAGTTATTTTCAAGATTATGCTTGGATATTTCCTTCCCTGAGCTTGTAGTAAACCCAAGTTGCCAATATTTTCTTTTGCAGTAAAACAAGTTGCCAATATTTTCTTTTTCACAGTCCATGAATATAAAATCAATCCACTTTAATCACCTTATTGTATTTCCAACAATTTTGAAAAATGTTTTATTTCCCTCGAAACTGGATAATGTCTGACCAGTATATTTTAATAATAAGATCTTACTCTTTACATCTGTCAAGTCTTACAGCTTACTGTTATTCTTATATATGCAGAATCTAGTTTAACTGAGTTTCCTTCTATACTTTTAGTAACTATAACAAAGCATTATTTACAATTTCAAACTTATTCAGATCAATGAGCTTATGCAAATTTAAAACTATTTGCTCATGAATGCTTTTCCATTAATTAGTGTAAGTGGGGTCAATATCCAAGCAGATTCATCATACTTTACATATATATTTAGCCCGGTCCAGAAAATTAACTAATCTTTAGATTTTATTCTATGTTTGTCTATTAACAATCAATCCTGTATGGTCTTTAGATGGGAGTGTCTATCTTATAATCCACATAAAGTAGAGTGATTGGTCTCTATGATAAAACCTGGTTCTCCCCTTTTTCTTGCTAAGTATAGCAGATATTAATGAATATGGGGTCTATATCACGCTGTCAAAGTTTTACAACTTTGAACGCTATATGGTCGAACCCATATGTTCAAAGTTGTAAAACTTTGAAAACTTAAAAATATAAAAATAATAAATTACTTGGTGGTTGCACCCCTCCTGTGGAGGGCTATGGCCCCCACAGCCCCCGGTCTTTAAATATACCAACTCCGAGACAGCACTACAATGCAGTACAGTGCGGAAAGGGAAGAGTTGTCTTTACTACACTGTAGTGTGATCTCAGAGTTGGTATATTTAAAGAGCGGGGGGTGTGAGGGCTGCAGGGGGGCTTGCCTCCCTGCTTACAACTGTCAGGTACATTTTTTATTATTTATTTTTTTTTTTTTTTAAGTTTTCGAAGTTTTACAACTTCGAACATATGGGTTTGAAGTTGTAAAACTTCGACAACGTGATATAGACCCATGAATATGTATATAGAAAGTAGAATTTGAAGTTTGAACCAACAGGAATGTTTCATCTAAAAGGCAATTATGTTGGAGGTGTAAGCTTATACAATTCTGCCCTCAGACCATCTAAGCCTTCCCATTTTTACATTTTTTTAATAATCTCATCAATTTCTTTTAAATAAATTGGTTTATTTATTGCCAATACTTATTTATTTAACTTAATGGTGATATTTTTCCAAATGTTTTTAATTGCACTATTACATTCCAATAAATTCTTGTTATTTTGTTTACAGCTTCATGATAATTTTTAAGTATAAGCAACATCTCATCAATATCAGATGTTTCATTGTTTGTTAATAGGCTCATATTATTGAATTTAGAGCATTCTATTTATTATTTACTCTTATTAGCCAACCTAAGCATATTTTAGGGGTTGTCATGTAATAGTGAAGTGTAAGATTTTCTATGGCCATTTCTGTCTTATGAGGATATCCTGATATTGCATTAACTCTTTAATAATGTCTCTGAGTTAGGAGCTTTCTTTTTGTTAGTCTAATTTAGCTTTCTCTAGTTCAGTCTGGATTGTAATATTTTTTATCCCATTCTTTAATTGTATTACAAGACCATCTTGCCATTTTCTCATCAATATGCATTTTAAGAGTGTCCCAGAATATAACTTTAACATTTCATTATCATTAAATGAGAGATGCTGTTCAATTTGTTCACTGTTTTTGAATCCTTTTTACTTGTCATATATTTTGAGATTCTGTACACTAATTGAAAGTTTCATGGATCTATTATTAGATCTAAACATAATGTGTTATGATCAGATAAAGTGCAGGGAATAGTTTTAAAGTAATGAACTCTATTTAACAAGTCCAGTGAACCATATACTCTATAAAGTATAGTCTATATTCCATAAATATATAAATAATGGGTACAGAAAACTGAATCATTCTTTGTAGCTACTACTAAGTATTTTAAATTATTGTTTATAATCCATTTATGCAATACTTTGCTGTAGCAGCTATCCTGATATTTCCTGTTGCACTTGTGTCTGATTTGCCTATAATGCAATTAAAGTGACTATCTAAAACAAGACTGAATTTCCAGTGATTTTGTAAATTTTTGCGATATCCCATTGTCACATTTATACCTCTTCCTGTAATCCAGTAAAATTGTGCTAAAATATAAAGCTTATATTTAAAATGAACAATCACAAAAGTGTACAGCCACTCAGGGTGACTGAATTTGTTAATAATCTTGATGTCTTTTGTATAATATAGCTGTGCCTCTTTCTTATTTTTTTTAAAGGAGGGTGAAGCAACAATTTCATAACTAATATTTCTTAAATTAATGCCTTCTCCTAATAAATTCCTTTCCTGTAAAAATATAATAGCTCCTTTGTTTAATCATAAATACTTTAATAATGCTCTTTTTTATTTCTGCAGTTTAATCCATTAATTTTAATGGACATAAATTTCAATAAATCCATATTTTATATTTAGATCAAGATTATTTACCAGAATGTATTGAAGATAGTGTTTTGCCAAGTTACTATTGATTTAATAACAGACATAGATATAATTATTCATTTCTAAACACTGACATATTTATTCCACATAATATTAATATTAAGAACATGTTATTAATTAAAGTCAATTTATCTGCAACCCTACTGTTTGTGGATACTCTCATTCCAAATCTGCCTACATGAGTAGACAAACTATTCAAGCTATACACCCTCTTTCCAGAATCTGATTCAGACATGTAGTATTGCTTGTGTAACATACAAGTAACTAATACAATTATTGTTTCTTAATTGAAAATAAATGAAGAAATCAACATAAATATTCCGTTAGATAATATACAACCAAAGTTATGAAAAAAAACAAATTATAACTTAACAACTACCTATATATTTTTCTAAACTATAAATGTGATTCATTAAGGTACTGTAATATATACATCTCCATGCACGTGTAGCGGTACCTTTTCCCAATTCAGCAACTGTCTAAACCCAGTGCTGCACAGTCTCTCCCATGAAGACATGCAGCACCACTCAGTGCTGGCCCCGAAGCCAAGTTGAATGCTAATAAGATATTTTAGGGGGGGGCATATACTAATTAGTCATGTTCTCTCTCCACACAACTGCCTTCTGGATGCCATCTAGATGGCCATGTGAGTCAGAAAATCTCTCAAACATGTAAATCAGTATGGTTACTCTTACCACACTGTGCTATTGAACATGGTCAAAAGCCTGGATCAGGCTGGTAAAACAGTTCTATACGATGAACTGCAGCACAAATGTAATACTGCCTTAAACTCCCCATTTATATTAAGTAAGTCATATGGACTACCTCCAGTGTGTCTGTGACTTTGAACTTAGGAATGACAGCAGAACTCACAACTGCTTCTGTAGCAGTTCAGAAATGTTGCAATAATCGGGAACGATTCAGTACTCATAAATGCCTACAGCACTCACGAATGCTTCAGTGCTCAGAAATGGCTGGGATACTCAAGAATGGCTGCAGTACTCAGGAAAGACTTTGCTACATAAAAATGCTGAGATAATCAAGAATGGCTGCAGTACTCAGGAATGGTGTACTCAGAAATGACTGCAATATTCGGGAATATTTTGGTACTCAGAAATGGCTGTGATACTCAAGAATGCTTCGGTACTCAGAAGTGGCTATAGTGCTCTAGATCTAGTTACACTGTTTGCTTTTACAGAATACATATATCTGCCTGTTTTTTATAGTACTGTTGCCTTTTACCATTTCCAGTATTTTCATACTTCTTTTCCCCAGTGTTTAGAGAAAAAAGTGTAAATCAACATTCGACATTGAGAAATACTTGAATTTGTTGGTACCCAACTTTAAAGCAATTACTTGATATATGATTTTTCAGTTTACTAATTTACTGTCCATTGGCAACTACAATGTTAATGAGAGACGTAATCTTGTACACTCTAATTAAACTATGAAAACAGATGTGTCATTCATATTGTGAATACCGTTTAAAAGTTTGTTTTTAAATAGAATGTAGTAAAGACCGATATGTTAAACAAATTGCATTAAGAAACAGTATCAGAAAGGTAAAACACAAAATTTAAAAAGAAAACAAGCTACATTATATTTTGGCCTCATTAGCACTTCTCCACTAACCATCAGCTGCTGTCTTGGACTACTCCTATAGGTCCTTTTACCTTGGTACTATCCCCTAAGGCTGGAACCGCATCAGTGGTGGATCAGAAAAGAGAAATGGAACAGACTGTAGCATCTGGCTGCATCATATACATTGTCCTTCAATTAACTGCATTGATTTTATTTGTATAGCATATTGGGAATTACAGAGAATTACCACAATGTTTAATTTAGTTTGGGTTTTTCATGTATAGCACATTTTCTTTTCAAATACTTTACATTTATGCATAGTGTGATGTGTACTATGCAAAATGTATTTCGTTTATCTCATTTTATAAGACAGTGGATAATATTAAAGGTACTGTTGCCATATAGACTTAACACAATAAGGGTGAGATGTATTCACAACTGAAGAGAAGAAAGTTTTTAAGAAAGGTGCTGCATTTCTGGGGAATGAGTGGCCTGGTGACCTAGTAAACAATTTATTTATTTGTTTACCTAGGTAATGGACTGATCCATATTGACCCATTTAGGCCGACTTCAGTCACAGCCTAGAAACTATCGTCAATGGCGGACATTTTGTTTATCTCATACATTTGCTTGTTTATTTGTTTAATGCAGGAAGACTGGAACAAGGTGTTACCTTTCAACTATGATCTTGTCAAATATGCAGTCATAAAGAAAACTATAGTATATTCAGGTACAAAACAATAATATGTACTCACAAATTAGCTACTGCTAATAAGTCAACAGTATATGCAGTATCATCCATAGGGATAACACAGACTTATTACATCTAAGAAACAATATTTTATGCTATTGTGCACAATGTGATACCTAGCCCGACTAACTTTAAACTGATGGGATGTGGATAAGATTCTAATAGCCAGTGGTAGTGTATCCAATGTTCAATGTTCAGTAAATCAAACTTAGGGCCTCTACTATCACCTTATAAGAGCACACCACATATCAAAAAAAAAAAAAAACATTTTTTAATGCTGGTCTTAAAACTAATTAAACTAGAAGCCTTTCTTATCTGAGTCAATAAGGAATTGAATATTTTATCTGCTCTAAACTGAAAACATTGTTTTATTAATTTAGTATCCCTCCCTCACTGACTGTTGCAGTCATTAAATAATGCCAGAGCTTCAAGTTTCATGCTTCTTATGTAAGAAAGCAAATATCTGATACACTAACTGATCAGTTAGTACAGAAGGCTAATACTTCTGTTTTCAGTGCCAAGAAGACAGGGTTTGAACCTTTTCCCTTTTACTATACATTTTCTTTATTCTAAAATATCTCAGGTGTCTAGTGGTAGCACAGTTGCTGAATCTTTTTTAAAGCTTTTAAGGGCACACTATATATATATGAGTATCCCTGGTGTCTCAACCCCCCGCCCCATGTCTTTAACATTGCAAAACATTTTAATTTAGATGCCTTTATGTTTCACAATATAAATAGTTATCCCTAGCATCTAGTCTTCACCCCCAATAATGTTACAAGATTTGTTTGTTAGTCTAGCAGAGTGTGGAGATGTGGCAGCCCACATACCCACTTCCACAGACACACACACACACACACACACACACACACACACACACACACACACACACACACACACACACAATCTGCACATCTGTTGCACTCATGAACACACTAAACCCCTCACCAATACACAGACAAACACAAACCTACCCCACTCACTAACTGAATCAGCCCATGAGGTGACTTCCCAAGAAAATGCACATTCACTTACACACACACACACACACACACACACACACACACACACACACACACACACACACACACACACACACACGCACACACACACACACGCCATATACACCCAGCATTACCTATGTGCTAAATTCCCCAACTGTTACATCTAACATAGTTGTGTGAACACAAGCTTTTGGCCATGTTTGTTAACATGGCCAGTTAATGTAATACACGCATCCAAGCAATTCTTCATTAATCCACTGATATGCCCTCATCTGCATGAACCACTAAGAGCAAATGCAGTGGTGTAACCAGGGAACAGCCCCAGATGTTGAGTTTAGTAGATATATTGTAGCTTTTCAGCAATGAAATATGTCAAGACACTAAACTTTCACATGGTGCCAAAGTTCTATAACACTGTTTAAATACATTCAATGCAAATGAATCACATTACATAAAACAGTTGTGATATCTGCTGGGTGCCGAGTAAATTCATTGCCCAGGATTCACAGCTGATGCACCATGGTGTATAATGGAAGTATACAGAGAGGGTAGCCAGGATTATACATGTCTCTGTTGTAATGAGTCCATTACATCCTAAAGTAACAATAGTATGAATTGGTAAACTGCCTATCACTACAGTAATACATCAAGATACCATACAAGATAAGTATGGATATGTTTACATATGACATGAGAAGTGCTAGTGTTTCGCCTCAGTCTGTATAGACCTGCATACATATATGCATGCCTGTGTGTGTGCATGTCGGCATGTGCACACATGCAAGCATATGCCACTTCTTCATTTGAATAGCTTGTGTGCATGGACTCTATCTTTACTGCTTCTGTAAGTTCTTCTATTAAAAGCTGAGAACAGTACCTCACCATAAAACTAAATAAGTGAAGAATATCAGCATCGGTGTTTTGCAGTTTACTCCTCAATTCTGTGAACCATGCATGAATCAGATTAGGAAAAAAATGCAAAATAAACTGCTTGGTGTGCTAAGTACATTCTAAGATAAAAAGAAACTGAGTAGTTAACATAATGAGAACGCGCCCAATTTACAGTGTTTTTAATATTTATGTTGTACTTCTATTTGTTATATTCCTAGCACTTATTAACAGATGTTCACTTTTAAAATTCATTTCTGTGTAATAGACATCAAGGCCTTTATGTTATGCTGATTCTGTGGCCTTAATTAAGGCATGTTGGTATAGTTCTGCTGCCAAATAACATGCTTAGAGAAATATGACTAACCTTTTTATATATAACATGACTAAATGTGTCTCAGTTAAATTTAACACAAAGGAATGCAGTAAATGGATGACTTTTTTCATGTGCCTGAAAAAAACATTAATAATTGATAAGTATTAAATAATGTATTTTGCAGCAGTTCAGAAAAATTAAAGCATACTGCAATATAAAACTGATGACTTCTGATATGTTACTATGTCTTTCCAGTTCTAAATAGTATTCCAGTCAGCTCTTCCAGATGCAAATTGAAGGATTCACTTTTTGCATTTCGGCATTTGCTCCATTTCTCCAAATACGTACTAGGTTCAGTTTTCCTGTGCAAAATTTGTCATCCTTTGCAGAGACTGTAAGTGCCGAACAGAAATGTATGCTTGCACATTCTTTGCTACATACATAAATTTCTGTCAATGGAGTTGACTGCATATTGTATCTAGTTCAGCTGGAAGTTTTACTCATTTTAGCCCACCTTCCCTATAAAATCAGATTTGCATTTGGCTTACACATCATTTTATTATAATGAACATTTGAGCAATTCATATTTGAAAAAAAATCAATAAGCCATCACAGCAAATGATATATTCATATGCAATTTCTGTTTACCTCTGAATCATACATAATTAAAAATATCTTAGCTCTGTCAAAGCCCCCATTTGTAAAGCAAACCTATATTTGTATTTTTAAAGTCTGACTTTTCATTTCCATGTTAAATAAAAAGTAATAAGCAACAGGTACCCTTGCTTAACATAAGAATGTAATAAGAATTTGACCTTCCAAAAACAACAGAAAAAAATCTTTTAACATTGTGAAAATGCACATTCACTTACACACACACACACACACACACACACACACACCATATACACCCAGCATTACCTATGTGAGTCTTACATCAAGGCATAGATAATCCCCATCATTCATTACATTATATCATCCATTAATGTAAAATTAATGAAAATAAAAATAAATCTTTTATTTATTTTATTATATGAATGTAGATTTACCTAAAACACCTACTAATGCCCTTCATAGCCCTGCTCATATCATTATTTTCAAACTTGTCATCTTCTAACAGATACGACAACAGAAAGGTATACCTTTAGAAATCTAAATAAATATTTTTAACAACTTTGCCAAATCATGGGATTGCTATTAGTACAAATTCAGTTGGAGACAATTTACTTTCCAAACACTGGCAAAGGAAAAGTGTAGATGTTGACTGGCATGTCTGTTCTTCAAACTGGCCTTCAGTTCCAGATTCATTTGAGTATCACTTAAGTGCCAATAAACAAAGTTTTTAAGCACCACAGATGGTTACCAAATGCATGTGGTAACTGTGTGTGTGTGTGTGTGTGTGTGTGTGTGTGTGTGTGTGTGTGTGTGTGTGTGTGTGTGTGTGTATGTACATACAGTACACATATCTAAGGATGTGTGTCTGTCTGTTTGTATAGATTAGCTTGGCTTGTGAATTTAAGATGAATTACTAAGCAGTCAGTTTCTATGTATATCTTTCATGTGTGAATGAATACTGTGGACGTACATGTGGTGCAACATTAAATATGATTGTTTTTAATGGAAATACATTTTCTCTATCAATGACAATTGACAGTCTATATGGTTTGATTCACACTGTCGAGACAACCTGACATTATGGTTTCAAATAACAACTACTTTGAAAGTGTCCTCTCTCTATATATGTGTTTTATTTCCTGAGTTTCTTAGCTGTCATAACCCATAAAATTTCAGATTCATCATTGCATTCATGCTTATTGTCTTTACTCAGTATAACAGTAGTATGCATCAACATTTTCTTTTGGCTTCTTTTGTATTTCTGTGTCATAGGCTGGTACTAGGCTATCGGCCCTAGGGCCTATACAAGCCTAGCCATAACAATTCCCTGGCTATTTCTTCCCACACTATTTACTTCCCTGGACCCCTGTCTAGCAGGACGACTGATGTGATCCACGAGGTGAATTTCCTTTCTCCCAACCAATCATCAAGGTTCCTTTTGAAGAGGGCCAAAGAGGCGCTCTGCTTGACATGTATGGGCAGTCTCTTCCAAAGTTTGTGGAGTCTCTGGGTCTGGAACCTATCCCTCCAGCATGTTTTGTTTATTGTGATGACAAGATTTAGATCCCTGGAGCGTGTGGCTCTGAGGGATTGGGATTTCTTTAAGTGTAGCATGTCCAACAGCTCTGGGTTTGACATGACCTTGTATGTTAAGCAGAGATCGCCTCGGAGTAGATGATATGCGACAGAGTATAGCTGGAGTTTTTTAAGGTGGTCAGCATAGGGCATCTGCTTTAGGCCTGTGATTCTTTTAGTGAGGTATTTCTGCGGACTTTTCAGTTGTTGCAGATGTCTTGAGAGGTACATACCAAATGGGGCATTGTATTCTATAATGGGTCTAATAAGGGATGAGTACAGTGGGACAATGACCTCCTTTTTTTCTGGATGAAAAGCCCTTAGTGATGAGGTGTGCCACATAGAAGTATTTCCTGACTGTTGTGGCGATGTGGTTATTGAAGGTGACACCACTGTCCACCTGTGTCCCTAAGTCTCTTATCACACTTTCGGTGCTTAGTGTACTGCCACCTATTGATAATTCATGGGTACATTTTTTTTCACAAAGGGGATAACTATACATTTCTTGGCATTCAGCTTGAGCCCATGGCTCTGGCACCAAGCATCTGTTTCTGTAAGGCTCTTTTGTAGAGTATTCACATCATTTGGGGATTCAATAATGGCTCCCAGTTTGCAGTCATCTGCAAACTTTGTTAGCCAGAGTCCCTTAGTGTTGGCCTGCACTTCAGAGAAGTAGATGCCAAACAAGAGAGGTCCCAGGACTGAACCCTGAGGTACTCCACTTGTCACTTGTCTGGAGCTGGATTTGGAGTCAGCTACTTTTACAGTGTGGGTTCTGTCAGTAAGCCAGTTGGCAACCCATTGAGTGATGTAGGGATTAATGCCCAGCTTAGTAAGTTTATCTATGATTCCAGAGTGGGGGATGGTGTCAAAGTCCTTGGCAAGGTCCAGATACGCTATGTGGACTGCCTTACCCTCATCCATGGCTCTGGAGACTGATTCAAAGAAGTCAATAAGGTTCAGGAGACAAGATCAGCCCTTCATGAACCCAAACTGGGTGGGGTCCAGTGTTTTAAGGTTGCCAATGTCTTTGTTTATAAGTTCCATGATAATACGTTCCATGGCCTTGCAGATCAGGCTTGGTCAGACTGATGGGGCGGTAGTTCCCGGGATCCAAGGTGGATTCCCCTTGTGGAGTGGGATAACTGCAGCTGTGCGCCACTCAGTGGGCAAGACGCCTGAGGTGAGGGTATGATTAAACATGACACTTAGGTGAGGTGCCAGTTAATTTTGTAGTTCATGTAGTACACAGCCCAGGATGTCATCTGGTCCCATGGATGCTGTATTCTTAGCTTTGGAGAGTGCATTTTTTACCTGTGTGGCCATTATTACCAGAATTTGGCAATCTTCCAGTATTGAGATGGGCCATTTAAGGGGTGAGATGGGGGTGAAGTTGGCACTGAATCGATCTGCCAGTATATTGGCAATATCCTTGGGATCAGTATATTTAATGCCATTCTGTTGTAGTTCAGGGCAGATCTGAGCATTGCCATTTAAATTCTTGACATAGTTATAGAATGCCTTGTGGTTGTCTTTGGAATCTTTGGCAATTTTATTTTCGTACCTAGCTTTGCAGGATTTTATGAGGGATCTCAGCTTCTTACTGAAGCTGATTAGGGAGTTTTTTGCATCCAGGGATTTTCCTCTTTTCTGCAACAGTTTTTTCCTTTTGTTGTAAAGTTTGTTTACGGCAGGGAACCACCAGATTGGCTTCCGTTTTTTGGAGGAGAGCATCTTGATTCTATTTGGGATGACACGATTCATGCATAAGTGGATGTGCTTGTACAGTGCCTTAGTGTAGGACTCAGCAGTCGAACTTTCAGTTCCCATCTGCATGGGTGTCATGAAGATTGTAACTTCTAACTTGAGTAGCATGAAGTTAGCCTTGGAGAAGGTTTTTATGGAGTTTTCCTTACTGGGGGGTGGGGGTGGGATGTGGATGTTAAGGGCGATTATCTTATGGTCTGACCTGACCAACGAGGGGGTAACCATAGGTGTGGAGCATCAATTTCCCATGTTGGTAATGACCAGGTCTAGGATATTGGAGCTCCTGGTGGGACTACGGATTAGTTGATCCAGGGCATTGGAATTTATGAATTCCAAGAACCGTTGGGCAAAGATGTTGGTGCATGAGTAGTTTTCCCAGTTAATGGTAGGGTAGTTGAAATCACCCAGTATTAGGGTGTTTGGTTGTATATTAATAATTTTCCAGTATGTTTAGAAAGGTGTAGTGAGAATCTTGGGGCATGGTGGGGGATCTGTAGCAAGCTGCAATTTGGATTGCAGTCTTACCTAGTGTTAGTTGCACCTGGAGAATTTCAGATGCATTGTGTTGGGCAACTAACCTGGTGGTGTGAATATCCTTGGTGAATATGGACATTCCTCCACCTTTAGTGTTTCGATCCTGGTTTGGTGGCCGAAAAGTGTGATAAGAGTTGTAGCCTGGTATTACAGGGGTGGTCTCTGGAGCCTTGAACCAGGTCTCAGTTACTCACAGATATCGATGTTCTCCATTTTTAGGAGTGCCTCGAGAGAGTGCATTTTGAGGTTTTTGAAGAGTGAACAGCATTCTTGGCAATCTAGCTGGCACTTTGTTAGGGAATGCCTTGAAAACATGTTTTAGGTTCCACTGTTCAGAGCCATAGGACATTGAAGACTACTGACTCCCTAAAACTTGGATCATGGGTTCCTTGTCCTATCCAGGTGTCCAAATCAAACTGTTAAAAGATCTTACATTGTGCATGGTTACTTGCCCAATGCATTGGGAATAAATTGTGTTATGTAGGAGCTTCTTGTTTTTGTATTGTTTAAAGGAATTCTGAAAATCATGCTTTGTGTGTGTGTGTGTCTGTGTGTGTGTGTGTGTGTGTGTGTGTGTGTGTGTGTGTGTGTGTGTGTGTGTGTGTGTGTGTGTGTGTGTGTGTGTGTGTGTGTGTGTTATTTGGTTAGTGTAAATTACTAAATTTAGAGATTTTTTCAAAACTCGTTATTGAAAGGTTTGCATGCAGGTATCAATGTACTTCTCAGATACCTATATTGTCAAGTGAATACTCCGAAAAGTTTGCACCTGTCCTAAGTATATTTTTAGTACATTTCCTTTAGATAGATTCAAAGTTTACTAAATGTCCAATATTATAACTAAAAAATAAATGGTTATATTCAGTGACAAGTCTGGTATAAGTTTTGTACAAAGTGATGAAGTACATCACCTGTATAAGTCATCTCTTTTAGTAATGTTTTTTTAATTAACCCAAGTTGCTTCACGACCTGACAGGGTACAGTATACACATTCAATAAATGGTAGTACCCAACCAACAGATTCCACAGACTCTATATTTTTTATAATAAAAGTGAACTTTTTAATGGTGAAATATTAAAATATAAGTTTTAAAAATAGCACCACAACCAATGAATTAAGTGCTTTCGTCCGATACTGGATTTCATCGGAACTAACTAAAATTCTTACAAGCTTGCTTTATATACTAAAAAAACAATTGCTAATGACATAAAACCCCCAATTAATAATTATTTATTCATCAAACCCTTAAAGTGACATCAAAGTTAAAATCCAAGAAAATACCCAAAATCACGAACTGAAAATCCAAAATTCAAAGTAAAATTTATTGTATTGTGAGCGCTTTCATCCACATAAAATGCATGAACTTCTTCAGGCAACTAAAAACCACAATAATCAGACTTTAAATAATACAGTTAGTTATGATATCACTAAGTATCTTTCATTCTTTTCCATTCTGTTGTTCATTAAATATCTAATGACATTTTGTACAAATATTACTAATTCACTTAGAAAAAAGGTTAATGAACTGCCCTATAAAGCAACAGGTTGTAAAATTACATTTACCTTAACAGTGATTTTAACTTTAAAATACACTTTAAAGAACAGTGGTCATTTAGACCCGGGAATGAATATGCATTGAGTTTCAATTGTCAGAGGAGTTTCCTTTCCTCTAGCTTCAACTCCCAAGGTCCCCCCTAACAGTTACATCCACCTGTTTGATTATCAAGTAGAACAAAATGATGGTTTGGTTCATTCATGATGCACTTGGATAAAGTATTTGTACTGTTATGCTTACTTATACAATACTGGTGTTCATGTATTCTTTGTTTAAAGTGCCGCTCTGTTTTACCTATGTAAAAACAGTTACATTGCTGGCACTCAACTAGATATATAACACCTTTTGTGTTGCAATCATACTTCCCAGTAAGTGTATATCATATATTTGCCACCGTAAAGGATGCTGCCACTTTAATATACCTACAATAGGGGCACCTACCACACTTTCTCATACCTTTATTAGGAATATAGGATCTGTTGTTTCTCTCTAAAATGGACTTGATATTATACTCCCTTCTAAAGGTGATTCATGGCTTGAATCCTAATTTGTTCCTCATCAGCACATCATCAGTAATTAGGGCTCAGTTTTTGTTCAAGATATCATCTTGTGAAAATGTTGTGGTGAAACTGATATTATAATCAAGATTTTTTATATTGCTTATGTGCAACTTGGAAAAATTATCATGCTCATCAGGTTCATGACTGTTCTTACTTAAAATAGGTTTAAAGTGCTCTATTGACCTTTTTCCTCACAATCTCCCCTATAATGTCATAGTATAGATGTAGTAGATTTATTCTCATCTATACCTAAAGATGAAGGCCTGGATTGTTTTTATGATAGCATTCACAAATTACATTTTTTAGACATAGGGACTGTTGATTTGATTAGAGAATTAATGATCTTGGTTCTTGATAATAATTTTATTACCTTTGAAAGCGAATTTTACAAACAAATCAAAGGGGTGACAATGGGTGCACCCTGTGGCCCCATTTTTACAAATTTGGTCTTATGCGAATGAGAAAATGAATCCATTTTCAATAGTGAATTGTATATGAATTTTATTAAACTATATGTAAGATACCTGGATGATATTTTTATTTTATGGAAAGGACCAGTAGTTGAAATCAATAATTTTGTTATATATTAATAATTCTTTCTCCTTTTTTAAGTTTACACACAGCTTTAGTTTTGATAGTATTAATTACCTTGACACTATGATTTATAAGGCTGATAAGAAGTTTAGGTCTAGAATTTTTAGAAAGCCCACATTTAGCAATATGTATTTACAATACATTATTAGTCACCCTGTGCATCAGAAAAAGAGTATAGTTAAGGAGTCGATGATAAGTGCAGCAAGGATGACTTCTGAGTTTGAAGATGTCATGCTTGAATTAGATTTCATTATTAATTTATTTTTGTAGAGCGGTTATCCACAATGCCTTGTGAAGGAGACAAGCGACTATGTTTTGTCACAATGAGGGAAGGTTTATTAGCCACTCCTAAGTGCAGGTCTACCACCGCAAATACAAACTTGTCAACCTGTTAATTATGGTAAAGCAATGATTTTAGGTTATGGCAATTATGCTAATAAAGTGAAAGAAATATTTATGGATAGATGGCCACTGATAGCTAACAACTCTGATATTTCAAGTTGTAAGACCAGCACCTACATTTTTATTACAAAACTTATGATTATTTTAAGAAATATTTTGAACATGATGGGCAAGATAAGAATGCCCCAGGAAATGGTACCTATAAATGTGGGTCATATAATCAATGTCAGTTTATTTTAGAAGGTGACTCCTTAACATTAGACAATAAAACTAAGGCAAGGATTAGATTTTTAAGGGGTAATTGTTTAACTAAAGGTATGGTATATTTTGCCAAGTGTGGCCAGTGTCCAGCCTTCTATGTAGGAAAAACGGACAGAGCTCTCAGTACTAGGATTTATGAGTATATTTATGAAATTAAAAGTAAAAATGTTAACAGTGCTCTTTTTAAGCATCTGTCTGTCAATAAAACCTGCATTGGTTTTAAATTTGCATTGTTGGATAAGGTTAAAATCAATCATGGAGGCGGTGATGTTAAAACTTTACTTGAAGTGAAAGAAACTAAATGGCAGATCAAATTGGAGGCTAATTTTCCACCAGGTATGAACGATATGATTAATTTACAACCAATATTAAAATGGAATTCAGATAACTATATACAAGTTAGATAAATATTTATAAATATATATGCAGGGATGCATTTAAGAGAATTTTATATGGAATTGATTGTGTAACATTTTTTTGAGCTTTTCATTTTAACTTTGATGTCACTTTAAGGGTTTGATAAACAATTATAAGTAATTATTAATTGGGGGGGGGTTAACATTATTAGCAAGTGTTTTTTAGTATATAAAGCAAGCTTGTAAGAATTTTAGTTCTGATGAAGTCCAGCATCAGATGAAAGCACTTAATTCACTGATTGTCTTGCTATTTTTTAGACTTACATTTTAATATTTCGCCATTAAAAAGTTTGCTTTTATTACAAAAGTAGAGTCCGTGGAATCTGTTGTTCAGGTGCTACCATTTATTGAATGTTGTTGCCTTTTCAGCAACTTTAACACATATTTCTTTATAGTATACACATGTTTATCAAAGGGAGATTTACATGTTGTAATAACTCCTAATTCACAATACACGTTTTCTGTAATGTTGTCATATAACGTGACTGATCTATGAAATGAGGGAATAATAACTTGAACTTGTTCAAACTAAATTGTAATCTGGTATGATTTGCTCAGCTTATGATGTCTTTAAAATAGCAATTCTTGTTAGCTACCTCTTGTTCATTGATTAATACAAACCCAATTATATGATGATAATCATCATCATATTTGTTTACCCACTCTGTTTCTAGTAGGTATGCAGATAAAGTCTTGACTAGATAAGATAATCTCCATGACCAAACCCTGTTGAGCTCCAAAAGTTACAAGTAAAGTGCAGGAATTAATTTCTTGAATGACAATTGACTGATTTCTTCCCATAAGACAGTTGCCAATCCATCTAACTAAATAAGAATTGATTTATTGGAGATTAATTCCTGAGTGATTACTCAATGTGAAAGGGCATCAAAAGCCAATCAAATTATTTTGAGAGTTAACTAGTCGCTCAATGACATACTTTTAAGAACACTTCTCCAGAATAAGTATTAGACTTACAGATATACAATTTTGAGGTCCTGTGTGTAACCCTTTATATACTTATCTTGGAGTGATATTGGATAGCTTGTGGCAGAATCCATCTCTAACATATTTTAATAACATTAAATTAGGTACATGACTTATTCATGAGTTAACATAAAAACAGGAAAAATATATGGGCACTCAAAACCATACAGCTTACGTAATTTGACAAGAAGTGACACAAATTACTTAATATGATGGAATTACAATACCTGTCAAATTCACTTGTAATGGTTATGAGATCTCTATTTAAGATATTGTAAATAGGTAATGACATAACTGGATTAGATTATTTACAGAATTAACATATTTATAATACATTTTTGCTGGTGTGATCAATTTTCTTGTTTAAAATGTGTATTTTTTATCAAAAGTGGAAAGCATTTGCTTAATCAGTTTAGTTTATCTTTGATTCTATGATTTGGGCATTTTTTCTGTAAATTTAAAAAAAATGTATATATATATATTTTTATATTGCTTAATTGTTCTGTTATTCTACCAGAAGACGATATGCATGAATCATAAGGTGTATCTTTTATTTTCCTTTTTAGTTCCAATAGCAATAGTGAAACTATCCAGAAAGGTTAAGTACACATATTCACTTGGTTTTATTTAGGCTTTCAATATCCCAGTTAAAGGAAGTGTTATATTCTTTTAAAGAAACCAAGTCTGTATTTTATCTACAGATAACATGATAAGACTGACTGATTCCATTAATTGCAAAGGTAATTGAATTGTGGTCAGATGTACTCAGTGGTGGACATAAATCTGTCTTAGAAACGTGAAGATGGATGACTGGCAGCAATGATATCTATGATGCCATCACCATAAGATTTGCTCGTTACTAGCTGAGCAACACCATAAGGTGATATTAAGTCTAAGCATTTACTTCTCACAAGTTATGTTCTATTGCATACTACAGCAGTCAACGTTAGGGTAGTTTAGATCACCTATACTTAGAATGTGTTTAATGTTCATAATTCTAGCTAGACTTTTAAGATATTCCCAATGAGATTCTGAATTCATAGATGGGTTTCTGTAGGTGATAATTTGTCAAAAGTTGTCGACATATGTTATGCCAGAGATGTCCACTGCAACTGTTTCCAAGTTTGAGTCCATCTGTACTTCTGTACTAGAAGTAGAACTGTGTAGTAGTAAAAAATTTCCACCATCTGTAATATCTTCATGAAGGCAGTCATTTGTTGTAAAATGTGAAAATAATATCTGTAGAGATTCCCATCTCAGTTATTGCTGCAATAATTAGTAAAATGCAGACCATCTTTTGTTAAGAGTTCATGATAATGTTTACATTCTTTCATTTACATTAGGTGTTTTACAGAAGACACATTACAGAATTGACAAAGTCATAATATACTTATGGACTTTGTATACTAGCAGTCATTCCAATATATTGCTGGTATAATCACAGAAGGCCAACCCGCTATTCCTTGCATGTGCAAATTCCCCTTGAGGAGAGCATTTTCATATAGTTCAATGGTATGCCCCATAGGTCATTGGTTGCACTATCTTTTATGTATACATACACACACACACACACATACACACACACACACACACACACACACACACACACATACGCACACACACACACACACACACACACACACACACACACACACACACACACACACACACACACACACACACACATTTCAGACATGGGCCATTTTAGTCTGCCAATATACCCAAAATACAGTAATTTCCATTATGTGTGTGTAAACTGTTTAAAAAATGATTTAAGCTAGAGTTTGCTTTAATATAATTTGGTGGTCTATTCCATGCATCAGCCACACTGACAGAGAACCAATTAGTACATCTCCCATTCTTATATAATCTCCTACATGGGTTGTCTGATGATTCTCTACTATTCATTGATAAGCCCAAACATTCCCAGAGGTAGTTTTCTCTAAATGCCCTGTATTCCTGAATAATGTCTCCTCTTAAATTTCTGTAGGATACACTGTATAAGTTTAGATATTTTATTCTTTCATTATGACTTAAACATTCACATCCATGCATGTCCTTAGTATGTTTCCACTGCATTCTTTCCAATTTACTCATGTTAATTTTCTTATAAAGTTTCCATATTATTACTCCATACTCCAGTTTGGATCGAATGTAACTAATAGGCAATGATTTCATAATTTCTGATTTCCTAGACTTTATACATCTTTTTATATAGAATATAATTTTATAACTATCATTTACCAATTGGTTGGTATAATCAGAAAAATTTTACAGCTAGATCAACCTATATACCCTGGTTATTAAATGAATCGACAGTTTCAGTCACTGTGTGCTATTTTAAATATTCACTCCTCAAATCTCTTAGGTTTATTTTTTATGTATTTAGCAGCATACTATGCTCCTATACCCAAATGATGAATTTAGTCATGTTATTTTGCAGACATGCCAGATTTGTACCAGCTGTAATCAGTTTACCTATTTTCAGATCCTCTGCATACAGAGTATCGACCACCTCAGATGAAAAAGACAGATCTGAAAGATACGACCTAAATAAGTATGGCCTAGAACAGGGGTCTATGGGACACCTGGACTGTAATCTACAATTTTAGCTGACCAGTTCATCTGAGATACTTGCCTTGTCCTGTTTGGAAGCCATGCAGCTGTATATCTTATCAAGATTACATTTGTACCTAGTTGAACTAATTTATTGATCCGTGTTTTGTGTATGACCCTATCAAAGGCTGAAATTAAGTCTATATAAATTACATTACAACACATTTTTTTCATTTATAGCTGTTATTATATTGTTATAGACCATCATGTATTGGCAGTTGGCGCAGAGGGTTAAGGATATGAGTTGTAGTACATGCTGTACAGGGTTTGATTCCTTCAACCCTTATTTGCCTACTGCATGTCCTTAAGCAAGTCATGTAACCAGGCAGTGCTTGGAGGTGACTAGGAAGTTGGCAAGGCTCCTCAATGACCTGTTGGACAGCAAATCTAGTAGTTACCTATTGACCTACATTGCAGATAGCTCTATTTTCAGCATATGCAGGCTGATATATGGTTTCATGCCCTAGCCTTTCCAATGCTGAAAATAATTAATCCAAAATAACCTCCTCTATTATGTCTTCCACAACAATGAATGATCTTTAATCCCTCCAAGCTCAGTATAGATTTCTTCATCTCTTCTTTTATACCTTCTCTTTTGGAAAAGAATATGTCAGTTTTTGTAGTCTGAATTTTGGGATTGAACAATGTTATCATTTCCTGTAATGTGTGTGTGTGTGTGTGTGTGTGTGTGTGTGTGTGTGTGTGTGTGTGTGTGTGTGTGTGTGTGTGTGTGTGTGTGTGTTACATAACAAAACAGTATTTTTTCAGTATCCAAAACCTTACCTCCAAACACAAAGCTTAGCACATTTAAACGTAACCCCCCCAAAGGAAAACCTAAATACTTTCTACTTTATATCCCTAAGTCTCATCCAATCCCTACTCTCCTCTCCCTTCTACTCACAGGTGACATTAACCCCAACCCCGGCCCAGGTCTATCCTCCCCTTCTGATAGTACCTCCATACAATCCACCACTACCCTCTCCCATATCCCTCCAAAACACATCTCCATATACTCCATCAACTTGAGAAGCTTAATAAACAAAACTACTGAATTCCATTCTTGGATCTCTCAATACTCCCCTGACATCATAGCCCTTTGTGAAAGTTGACTAAAACCCCACATGCAGATAAAGACATCCTTCCCCCTGGCTACAACATTTTAAGGCTAGATCAAACCAAAAAAGGGAGGAGGTGTTGCTATCATGCACACTGAGAACTTTACTCTAACCCTTCTAATTTCCCCCTCCCCTCCAGACTCACCTGCAGAACTCCTTTTGGTAAACTGTAAAATTAATCCTCACACCTCACTTAACATTACTGCAATCTACATTCCACCTGGCGACAACATCACAGTAATGGAAAGTATTCTTTCCTCTCTCCTCTAACCTCCACAATGAGACCATACTCATGGCAGATGTCGGCAGCAACTGGATAACACTCTCCACTGTATCCCCCTCCACCTCCATTAATTTACATGGTTTCACTCACCTAATAACTACACCTACCTATACCACTAAATCAGCTACCCATTCAGCTCTACTTGACTGGATTCTAGTATCACATCCACAGAAATATCATTTCCCTGAAACCCTACCTGACACACTCAGTGACCACTGCCCAACCAAAGTCCTCCGTTTCAGCCCACACATACTCAAGCCTCATAAAAATCAAAGCATGTCATAAATTAAAAAACTTTGACCCTAATGAACTAAACAGTCAACTCTCAGCTATTAAATGGACCTATCTCAACTAGTTACCCCTCGATGAAGCTGTTATGGAATTCAATAACATATTCCTTAACATACTCAACTCCCTGGCCCCCATATGCAATGTCAGAAAAAAAATCAGCTGTATCCCCTTGGCTAACTCCCTGCACTCACTCCCTTATATTTCAGAGGGACACAAATTGGAAGCCCTGGAGCAAAACCAAACTCCCTATCCACCTACAACAGTATAGACATCTTCATGACCTTACTAAGAAAGCCATTACCAATGACAAGAGAAACTATTACTCAAATCCCCCCCAAAACACATCTACTTAACCCAAAGAAATTCTGGCATACAATTAATCAAATCCTTCATCCAAGTAACCCCTCCACTCCCCAACCTAGCCCAACTATTACTCCCCTCCAAACTGCTACTAACTTTAACTCTAACTTCATAGACTCCATTAGTAAAATAACCAACCATCCTAACTCTAATACCATCCCACCCCCTAAACCTATTCCCTCTAACACCTCCTCTGCATTCTTCTTAAAAACTGTATCCACCAGATACATAAAATCTCTGCTCCTTAAGCTTATATATTGCTCTCCCTCAACAGATGGTTTCCCTCCACTCTATCTCCAGCTAGCTGCCATCTCCTTAGCCCTACCCATCTGTATTCTCATCAACAGATCTATTACTAAAGCCAAAGTCCCAGCCGTATGAAAAAAGTTCTACACTCTACCCATCCATAAAGGAGACAGCTCCTCCAAACTATCCAACTATAGGCCCATAGCAATTCTATCACCCCTCTAAGATCTTGGGAAAATGTGTACACAAACAAATCCTACAATATCTCATACAAGAGAACGTAATCACTCCTACCCAACATGGCTTTTGCCCTGGTCATAGTACCTCTACTGGTCTCATCTCCTTCATAAACACCATCTCACAAGCCAGAGACCAGAATAAACTAGCCTCTTGCCTCTTTCTTGTCCTCTCAAAAGCATTCAACACTGTCTCCCACCCCCTCTTCTTAGATAAACTGTCAGAATTAAACCTATCCACTGCCTGGTTCTCTAGTTACCTCAGCAACCATTTCCAGTCTGCCAAATGGATCTCTGCTATATCCCCTGAACTCCCTATACAGATGGGAATACCCCAAGGTTCAATTTTAGGACCATCGCTGTTTAATATTTTTTACTAATCAGTTATCTACCTCTACCCCACACTCATCACTAGTACAGTATGCTGATGACTCCACAGTCATCTTCATTGCTGACACCCTCCCTGAACTCCATACTACAACACAGAACTCCTTCTTGTCTATTGAAAACTGTCTCAACCAAAACCATCTAATCTTAAATCCAAAGAAGACCAAACTTTTACTATTCTATGTTCGTACCAAAAACAATGAACCATCTGAAACCATCCTTCTCCATCACTTCCCACAATAACACACCCTTCACAGTGGAAAGCCATACCAAACTACTTGGGGTCATTATTGATGATCAGCTAAAAGTTGACCTGCATGTACTATGTAACTTTAAGAAAACCCACCAAAAACTTGGTCTCCTTTATGGAAACAAAAACTTTCTTTCAAGTAAAGCTAAAACAGCCCTATCACATGCCTACATATTACCAACCCTTCGCTATGGCTCTCAAATACAGACCTACATACTGACCTCACTTATTTCTAAACTAGAGTCCACTTACAACAAGGTAGCTAAATTTGCTGCTGAACTACCACACTCCTTTCATCACTGCTTAGCACTCAGAAAACTGAACTGATTAGAATTCCCCCATAACCTTTTCATCTCTAAGCTTTAGATAATTCATTCTGTTCTATACCAACCCACCTTCTGCCCCAGCATCACATCTATTATTTCCTCTTACACCCCAGCAAGAACACTCCAGAGCTCAGAACATCTCCTTTCCATTCACAAACCCAAGATCAGCATTTGTAAAAACATTTATAGCTGTTATCCTGCTGAAAACTTGAGTAAAGTACCACTTGACAGCTGACACATTAGACCCAAACCCCAATTCAGAAAGGCTGGGAAAAATCACTTAAGTAAAAATAAACTATGTCTGTGCTATCTCCCCCCTGACTGACCCATCTCCTCTAGACCATCCAGTCTCTCTCCCTTATCCTACATCAGTGTAACCCTACCTTCTTCCTAATTTCTCTTTATTTCAATTCAGCACTCCAACATTCCTGTCCCTCTACCTTTCACCTGCATTCTTGTAGAATCTTTCTTACCTGACCATCTCTTCTCCCTTCTCAGACAGTTTAATCTGTACTGATGTCTAACTATTCTACTTTTGGATGACTAAGGATAGAAACCCTTACTTATTTACCCTGCACTACACTGTAACCACTGCTTTGCCTTGACTTAAATGTAAATTTTATCTGTACTATGTTTTACTCTGCACTGTGCCTACAGTGCTTGCTGATATGTAGTCTAATTGCTATTCTTGTTAAACCTGCTCTTTGTATATCACTATTGGAGATTTTGTATAATTAGATATGTACTATGTCAACTTAATTTTATGTATTAACTGTAGAGCTTTTCTCCACTGAAAAAAGGGCTCAGTCCCAGCTGGACCAACCCAGTCAAATAAAAAATAAATAAATATTCTCTTTGCATTAGAGGGATTAATTGATGTCTTTTTCTCCTTATTTATTTGTTGCAAGCTTTTCCCTTTGTTTCTTTTTTTAATTTTTTCTACATTGTTTGAATCCTCTTATTAAATCCTTATATCCTGAATTCCAAGATTGTCGCTATTATTATTATCATGTTTAATAGGGGTTGATTCATCTTTACTGACAAGTTTCATTCTTAAGTGTGTTCTATTTGCACTTTGCCTAATATAATTTATTTAATTGGCCCAGTCCTTAATACATGTAATAACAATTTTTCAAGCTGCACCAGTTGCTCAAGTGCAATCCTCTTCAGTAAGTTTAGATTTACTATTAATACTAATAAGCAAATCACCCAACTTTTTACATGAGGAACACACATTTCTAATGTTATCGGTGATCACCCTTTATACATACTCAACATTTAATAAACTGGGCAGTATACTTAATGCTTCTGCAAATCATTAATGGCATACTCATTTAAAGAATCCATTCCAAGCTACAAACAAGTAAAGATTTTTTAAAAGAAAAAACTGAAGTCAGTTTCCACAGAATTCAAAGAAAAGAATTAGCAATTTAAGCCACATTGTATGAGGAAATCACACAAACAATGGGTAAATAAATATTCAATTAAGTACACTGAGCTAACCTTGTACAATGGGAAATAATTTATAAAGTAGTCACTCTGACTAACTGCACCAGTTTTGTCAGTCACACTAAAATACTGGATGTAAACACAAAAAAAAAAAAAAAAAAAAAAACAACAAGGAAAAAAATGCCCAAAAAGCAAAACCACAACCAATAACACAAAAGGGCACTTTGGAAGGACACCAACCACTTTCCACTCTTTAAAATTCACAACAGGTTTATTTATCCAATGAAACAGAACAAAAAGTAAATCACATTAATACTTAACGTATCACCACATTTTCGTCCTTTACAAAGACTTCATCAGATTTACCCAACTATTCTAAATCTCATTTATTTATACAAGACACAATTGAGAACCATCAGTGAGAAAGCCTGACCAGTCATTCATTAAAAATTCCCAAAATAAACCCACACTATTCCTAAATACTTATAAAATGTTAAAACCTTTATGCTAATATATATCTATATATATATATATATATATATATATATATATATATATATATATATAAAATACTTTATTCAAATAGACAATAAGTTACTAAACACAAATAAATATAAAAAAAAATTATTTAAAAAAAGTTTTAATTTTAAAAATCCTTTTCCTTTTGTCCTCTGTTGTCTTGTCCTAGATCTCCTTCTAGTGGCCATATGTTAAAATTATCAAAGTCTAGCAGCCCAAAGTTTTAAATCAGGAGCTATTGAAACTGCTTCATTTATTCCAGGGAATCTGTTGGCTTCTAAAACAATTTGCCAATACAGTACCCTGTATTCGATTTTTACTTCCCATGGCCCTCCTCTTTTATTAATAGGTACAACTTCTATTACAAAAAATAAAAGAAAACTAGCTGATTGACATGTCATACTGTATCTACAGCAATACCTCATTATAACAGTATAAATAAGCAGTAAGAAATAAAATATAAATCAAAATAAATCTCCTCCTATTAAGCAGGTGCACAATAAAGCATACAATGACACTGGATTTTATCAGACCAACTTTCTCATCAGATCAATCATGATTGATAATGTACTTGTATTTGTTGGTGTCTAGTGTCAGGTTCTGCAGTAAGGGTGGCATTTCAGTAAGACTAACACCCAGAAGTGATATGACAATGATACCATGTTTATCTAAATAAAACCATTTTCTATATATTGATTTTAATTTAGTGTTTCCTTTTTGTGGCATTTCCACAGCTAGAGGGATCATCTTCATTCAAAGCATTCATTTATAGGAGGAATTTTGCCTATATCTCCTAAAGCTGTCCTTTTTCGTTTTTTTATCTAAAGCGTTATTTCTCTTTTTGTTTCTCAGACATGTTCTTGGTTTCCTGGATTAAATACTATGAAATCAGGATAAATAACTGCTGAAGCTGCTCTGTATCATGATGCATTTCAGGTTGTAGTTGTGTCTATACTAAGTGACAAGGAATTCTGAGTCATTGTCTAACACAGTGTGAGCTATTAATGTGCATCTCATTATACGTCTGTCTCCTCTTCCCCTTCACCCAGAGCAGTTGTAATATTATTTATTTAGGGTGCACAGGCTTTTTTTCCCCTGTTCTTGAGTACATGATTTACTCTATTTTTACACTTTTGGACTTCTTCAAGTTCAAATCTATTCCAGACAGAAGAATGCATGTTCTTTTTTTCCCCTTCAAATCTTCAGGTTAGTTCTGATCTTCATGGTTTGTTTGTTTTTTTCTTTGTTTCTTTGTTTGTTGTTATATCTTACAGGTCTTCTTTCCAAGAATTAATAAACTCTGTAATAGTATGTAGTGCAGTGGAAC
This sequence comes from Protopterus annectens, assembly GCF_019279795.1. Taxonomy (NCBI): domain Eukaryota; kingdom Metazoa; phylum Chordata; order Ceratodontiformes; family Protopteridae; genus Protopterus; species Protopterus annectens. The sequence goes on along the minus strand of NC_056748.1, from coordinate 643,321,790 downwards.
TACCACATAGGCAAGCAGAGTTATTATCTAAGTTTTTCCCTGCCAGTATAATTCAGAGCTCTTTTAATTTTGAACAATTTAAGCAATGACCAGCACTAGATAGGTCTACTGTTTTCATGCAAATACCACATCTGCTACAGGATTAAGCTTCAATAAATCATCCCATCTCTTAAAATTTAATGTACCCATACTAAGTACACTCACTATACTTTATCTATAAGTACAGTAAGACTTGAATTTACTGACCCCTAAGAGAGTTTATTCAATGTATGCCTTGAGGTTATGTGTAGCTTACAATGCTAAAGCTGGAAAGAAGTATAACTTATAATCCTGTCATTGTAGACAAAAGAAGTGCAGTATTAATGCAATGTTAATAATTATTCAGGGTCTATATTATTTCCTCAAAGAGGCTTTCCATCAAAAGCCTCTTCATCGACCCTAAAACCGCGAACTTTCAAAATATCGAACCTCCACATAAGCGATTTCTTTCCCTTAAAAGAAATCGCTTGGCCTACAAAGACCACCACCCCCCACACCCCACCTAACTAAACATACCAACTCCAATATCACATTATAGCGGGAAGAGTGGCAAACTGATGAGGATGGCCAAGCAATTTATTTCCCAAGGAAAGAAATTGCTTATGTGGACATGGACATTCAATGTTTTCAAATTTTGTGGCTTCAAGTTTGAGGAAATAATTGGAACCCATTATTCAGATCTTATTTGATAGTATTTCCACCATTTATACATTCTCATGCTACACTCAAACAGCATCCAAAATGTATAGCTACATCTAACATTGACTCTGACAAAGATCCAATCGAACTATTAGCACAGATGTAGTTAAGTTCACATACCAAAGTTTTTATTTGGTTATCTATAGTCCTCCCCTTTAAAACACTGCTATTATTCAAAATGTTTAAGTGCTACTAGGTCTCAGAAATGATAATTCTGGATGATCTAAATATGGACTGCCAAGTGCAAAACCAATATTCCCTTTCTAGATTCCTCTCCTCATCCTGTCTAACTCAGCTCCTTTCCTGATGTGCTAGACTAAACCCACACACTAACACAAGTCTCTATCTACACATCATGCTTACAAATATACCAGAGAAAATTCAGTCACTGCAAGTGCTTCATAACTTGTACATTGATCACTTTCCATTTGTTATCTGTTGGTCATAAAGTACAGAACTCACCCCCTTACTGACTAAGTGGATTTCTTATCATTCGGACAGTATTCTCTTAGTTGACTGGAGTATATTGACTGGAGTATGCTCTACAGCTTGCAGCAGTAGCACTGTTGCCTCACAGCAAGAGGTTCTCCTGTTCGATTCTCGGCTGGAGCACCTTCTGTGTGGAGTCTGCGTGTCCTCCCTGTGGTCGAATGGCGTTTGAAAGACATGCGTAAATGGATGTGCCTTTATTGAAGGTTGGGCGTCGAGCTGGCACCGTAAAAATCTACTGCCAATCATTAGCAGGCCGGAGTTCCGCTGTGGCAACCCCTAAACGGGAAAAGCCAAAAGAAGAACAACAATGCTCTGTAGCTGTACAGATGTCGACTCCACCCTTTCCACCTTTATCAGCTTGTAATTATTTATACAAATAAACTATAACCATGTCAAAAAGATTAGACTCAGTGGAAAATCCACCCCTAACGTATGGGTTTAAAATATAACAAACACAGGCTATTGCTTGGAAATTATGGTAAGCTGATCCTACTAATGAAACCAAGCATAATGATCACTTTGAGCATCAAAGAGAAATACGAATCACTATGAACAACCATAGAACAAAATACTTTATAGATGTGCTGGCAAAAATGCTTGTAGACCCCAAACATTTCTGGTACAAAGCTAGAAATATATACTCTAAAGTCCTTCCCAAGCTGCCAGTACAACTATTACAAGTAAAGAAATAGCAAACAATGTTATGCACAATGTCACCTCCCCACCTAAATCCAAAAAAGTAATGGTCAGTGACATCTCAATGACATCTCAACAGGACAGGCTGCAGCTTCAACTGATGGTTGCATAATATCTATAACAAAATACTCAAACTAAGAAGCATCATATCTGCTTCCTTGTTTCCTTTATTTCTCACTGACTACAAACAGCATCCCACATAGCTTTAAGCATGTTTTACTTACTCCACTGCTCAAGGGTCACTGCCCTCCACTGCAACAGATAATCAGTCAACTGACAATCTGTGCCACTTACCAGAATCTTCTAAAAGCTGGTATATAGCCAAATCCTAGACTATATAACACTATACAATATACTTACAGACAAGCACCATGGATTCAGACCAAAGTACAGCATACTGACAGCTAAATATGCACTTACTAGCCAAATGTACACAAATATGGATCAATAGATCCTAACTACAGCAATCTGCCCTCACATTAAATTACATTAAATAAGCCCTTGAAACACATGACCACAAGATGCTACATGACAAATTATACACTGCAGGATTCTCAAATTAAGTCACTCCTTGATTTAAAAACTTCCCAGAGGAGTATTTTGGGTGACAGGAACTAGCATACAATTTGAAAGAGTAACATATGCATGGTCATGCCATAAGGATCAGGTTTAGGACCACTTTTATTTTCCTTATTCACTAATGACATGCCTGTGATTACCCCTCAGTTAAATTGTCTGATATATGCAAATGACACAATAATCATTAAATCCAGCAAAAATATAAGTAGTATAAATAAGGAACTACAGACAAATGTTGCCTTGTTGTGGGGTCAACTAACAGAAATAAACTGATTATAAATGCTACAAACCCAGGGATGTAACATTCTGTATCCTACAGCACCTTAAAAATGCTAACAACACCATTATCATTTACCAATTATCATACCACAAAGATAACTTGTTCTTACACTAGGTAAGAACTTAAAATTTAATACACATGCAGAAATAATAGTGATCAAAGTGTTATCACAGATTAAGAAGATAAACAGCACAAAACACCTCTTAAGGAAGCCTTATTAAACCAGCAAAAAACAAACAAAATAGGCTTCCACCAAAGCAAGAGAAATCTTTACAATCTTTACAGATCCTGAGGATCTGATGAAGGTTTTTTAACTGAAAGCACTTATCCCATCTGACCTGCAGTTCATCAACAGTTCGTGTTTTTATGTGTTTTATTAAAGACTGGGGCTTCTAAAGAATTATCTTGCTTTGGTGGAAGCCTATTTTGTTTTTTTTTTTGTTTTTTTTGTTTGTTTTTTTATTATCACAGATTAAAATGTCTTACAAAATCTCAGATTTGCTCACATTAAAAGCCTGGATCTCCATTGCACCAAGTGTTTTGAAAGCCAGACTAGAATACTATCACCTCAAAATATGACACTAATTCAAACAACTGACAATAAAGTTCTCAGGCTTGTTCATCTTGCTAATCACAGAGAATACCACTGCATTACAATATCAAAACGTAAGTCTTTAGAAGCAGGCAAGAGCATCCCTTTTAATAAACACATTCACCTTTAAGACGCTGTCTGGTTCGATTCTCAGCTAGAGCGTCTTCTGCGTGGAGACATGCGTGAATGGGCATACCTTCATTGAAGGTTGTGCATCAGAGCTGGTAACTCGGCACGTAAAAATCAACTACCAATCATTAGCGGACCGGAGTTCCGCTGTGGCGACCCCTAACCGGGAAAAGCCGAAAGACACAACAAAAAATGGCATTACCCACACTTGCAAACAAAATCTTTTGAGGGACAACAAACATATTCACTTTGCAATATTGATGGACTGTTGTTATCCAGACCCATATTTAAGCTCAGTATCACTGAAAGAACATTTGCCAAATCAGCTGTAATGATATACCAGAGAACATAAGGTAAAGTGAGCATGACCCAAAACTTTCAAAAAGTCACTGAAGTCTCACCTTGTCAAGCGAAATAAATATTACTGATTTAGCAATTCAGGCTAACTATTCCATATACTTATTTATCCTTCAGTTGCCAAGTAGTTATTTCTGGGTTTATATCACTTCATTGAAGTTTACTTACCTTGAACAGCTGTTCATCAAACCGACATCATCGAACAGCCCTTCATCAAACGTTTACATCAGCGAATGTTTTTCCCAGGGAAGGAAGTCACTTGGCCAACATACACAAATTTGCCCTTTTCCCCACTGTAGTGCAATATCAGAGCTGGTATACATAAGTAGGGGGGTGGGCACATCCCCCCACATTCAGGGTGTAGCATTCTGATGTGAACGTTCGATGAAGGGCCATTCGATGATGTTGGTTTGATGAATAGCTGTTCAACGTAGGTAAACTTTGATGAAGTGATATAGACCTATTAATCTTGATGTTAACTATAATACTGTACAGAACTAGCAATTCTTGTAACTAATCAAATTCCAAATATATAATGCATATGTAATCTACACTGGTATAATTCACAGAAGTACAACTCTGCGAACCCATTCTAGTGACAGATAATAGATATTATAAACTGCTGTACATATATGGGGGTTTAACCTTTTATACAGCTTTCTACTGCAAGTTTTTGTTCATTGTATAACATGATATACATTTATTGCTTCTATGCGGTTATTCGTTTGTATGTTTATAACTTTTGCAGTCTCTTTTGTCTGAGTGTACTGCAGTAATTATTGCTTTTCTGACATTAGCTCCAAGTTGTGGCTGAAAAATGGTTATCAGACCATTTCAGTTTCCTGGTTTGCAAACAAAATAAATAAAATAAATAAATAAAATACAAACCTTTACCACAGATCCTAATCCTGTATATCAGCCAAAGGATTCTGATCAAAACATATTCTGTATAACAAGTTAACTGCAAACCATTTAATAAGAAAATAAATAACATGAGTTTCACCCTGGTTTAGGACAGTACTCCAAAACACATTATTTTATTTTATTTATTTATTTTACATTTGTTGACTGGGATAGTCCGACTGGATGCATGTCCATTTTCAGTGGATACCCGGGGAGAAAAGCTCCAAGAGTAAGCAGATACAGCATTACATAATACCAGCATTGCATATTACAGACAGACTATTTCAAGTGATTATATAAGTAAGCAAGTTAAACAAGTTCCACAGGTTAGAGTTACTCCCGAGTGTAAGTCAAGATTACATTAAATTACACAGTAAGCTGGTTAACAGATTTTTATACATTCTAGAGAGAGTTAGCCAGGCTTGATACATTGACATAGCCAGTTAAGTGTCAAATGTTGTTTGAGTCTAGTTTTAAATTGACCTAAGGTGGAAAGTAAGGTAATATCAGCTGGAAGAGAGTTCCAGGGTCTACTTACAGAGTTTGCAAAGAGAGAGTCACCGGCTGTGTTATTAATTTTGCTACTCTGAATTAGTAGTTTGTTAGAGGATCGAAGCGGTCTAGGATTGTTATAGGGAGTGATAATATTTTTAACTGCAGGAGTATTGTTCAGATTATAGAGAATTTTATAGGCCATAATCAGTTGGTTATACTGGATTAGGCTGGGTAGTTCAAGCCACCCAAGCTGATTTAGATTGATGCATTGATGTGTCCTAAAAGGCAGCCCAGTGGCAAACCTGGCAATGTGGTTGTAGGAAATTGAGAGTTTGTTAAGGACAGTCTTGTTTAAATTCGAGAGTAGAGGGGATGCATACAGAAGGGTTGAAAGAAGGTGAGAGCGAGCTATGGCAATTTTAGCTGGAGGGGTTAGGAAGGCTTTTATTCTGTAAAGTGACCCTAGTTTTTTATTGATGGTTTTGATAGTTTGGTTAACATGTAGGTCGAATTTTAGATTATTATCTATGATGACACCTAATAGTTTTGTAGAGGGGTCAGGGGAGTTTATTGTGCCATCATATGAATTTATGGTAAAGGTGAAAGCGGTAGACCTACATGTTGGTGAAAATAACAGCATTTTAATTTTTTGGGGATTTACGATCAGGCGACATTCAGAAAGCTAGTTTTCTATTGTATTAAAGGTGGTCTGGGTAGCTGACTATAACTATTGGAGATGTGGCTGAGCAAATCAGAGTAGAGTCATCAGCATATTGGATACAGCTGACTTTTAGGATGACAGAATAAAGGTCGTTAATGAAGACGGAGAACAGCGAGGGCCCTGGTATAGAGCCTTGTGGTACTCCAGGGGTGTTAGGTAGAAGGCTAGAGAGTTTGTTCTGCCAGAGGACAGCCTACTGTCGACCATTCAGGTAGGATTGAAACCAGTGAATGGCTCTAGTATCTAGACAGAATATTTGCAGAGTGTGGATTAAAAGTTGGTGATCAACCATATCGAATGCCTTGTAAAGATCCAAGAAGAGGGCTGAGGATATATAATTATTGCTGCAATTATGGTTTATGGTGTTGGTAAAGGCTAGGAGGGCTGAAGTAGTGCTGTGATGAGGACGGAAGCCATGCTGAGTGTCTGCCATAAGGTGATTCTGGATTAGGTGGTGCATGTGTTGTCTATGAATACATTTTTCCATAATCCTTGCAAGTGGAGATAGTATAGCTATTGGCCTTTAATTGGAGAATTCAGTAGAGCTGCCTCCTTTGTGAAGTGGGATTACATAGGATATTTTCCAGATGGTGGGAATTTAAGCTTGTACTATGGTTCGATTGATTAGTAATAGCATCAGCTGATTTTTGTAGGTACTCGGCAGGGAGTTGATCAGCAGAAAGTGTAGTAGGTTTTAATTTTTTGATCAAGGTACGGATAAGTGAAGTGGCAATTGGTTGGAAGCTGAACGCAAGTAAGTTTCTAGGGGTGGTACTTTCAGGACCAGAGGAGCCAGGAAGTAGTTGGCTAGCTAGGGCTTGAATTGTCTCAGTAAAGAATTAGTTAAAACTGTCAGAAACATCTTCAGGGGTTTTATCAATAGTAGCAGCAGGGATTCGGGTTGAAGTTTGTCCAGGATGTAGTAGATTATTTAAACCTGCCCAAAACTTCTGAGGGTTATTTTGATTTATTGTCTGTAAATTACAGTAGTATTGTTTTTTGTCTTGTAAAATGGATTTTTTAGTTTCATTCCTGGATTGCCTGTATTTAATGTGATCTTGGGGGTCTTTAGAAGAATGCCATAAAGACCATTCTTTGTTTCTAAGGGTAATTTTGAGTTTAGACTCTTTAGAAAGCCATGGCACAGTTTTTGCCTTTGTTCTCTTTGAACACACAGTGCATGCAAATCAAGGATGTCAAGGAATTTGTTGTTAAAGTATGCTACTGCTTCCTCTAAGGGGAGGTGTTTTAGAATAGACCAATTACATTAGTTTAGTTCTTGTTGGAATTTGGCAGGGTCAAAGTTTTTATTGTTTCTAACCTTTCTGAGTAAGGGTTGTTGGGAATTAATGGTTTTGTGCTTAATTACGTATGTGAGAAGGTGATTGTTTAGGCCATCAAGGAGGGTATCAGAGGTGTACAGTTGGGGGGGGGAGACTATTTATGAGTACCCAGTCAAGTATACTTTCTTTTTGGTTGGGTTTACCTATTCTGGTAGGGGTGAATATGATTTGTGTAAATGCATGCAGGTTAATATGGGTGGTTGGGAATTCTGAGGAACAGGTGCCACAGTCTATGTTAAAGTCTCCAAGTAGTAGGGTTTCTTGGGGGTAGTGACATGATAGTCAGGGCAGGATATCTTGAAGTGTAAACATATTGTTACCTGGGAGAATGTACATACAGATGATATTAATGCATTTATTTTTATTAAGTTGCAATTTTGTGGCAATAATCTCTGAGTTATTAATCTGAGGTGGTTGTATTACATCTATGGTGACATTCAACTCAGAGTTATAGAGTACAGCTACCCCACCCCACCCCTTCCTGGAAGCACGATCAAGCCTGTGTATGTTGTACCCAGGTGGTACAACTTCATTGTCTTTAGTGTTAGGTTTTAACCAGATTTCAGATAAACAGAGAATCTCAGGGGAGTGGACATCCAGAAGTGCATGCAATTCATGTACCTTGTTATTAATGCTTCTAATATTGAGATGACAGGCTAGGAGAGAGTTAGTTGGCCTATTAATTGTAGGTTTGTAGCTTAGATTGCAAGTAGAGGGGTATGTGTATCTGAAGTGGGTGGGCCAGGGTTGGGGAGAATATCACCACCAAGTATTAGGTTAAGTCTATACTTGGTGATGAACTTCAGGAATTTGTTTATTAGTTTGTGGTAGTGTTTGGATCTAGAGCTAATGTGCCTGGGGTTGAGATGTTGATAGACTGAACAAGATGTTGGATAGGACCTGGTACTGTAAGTATGGTTGAAGGTGGGAGGATTTACAGCTGGGGTGATAGTATGGCCTTTCAGGACCTGAAATCCTGTGAGAAACTGGTTTTCATAGAAGGTAAGGAGGTATGGTGCAAACAAGAGGGGTAGTAAAGAGGAGTAGATCATTATTTGTGATTCAGCTAGTGAGTTAAGGAACTGTTTTACCTGGTGATGCAACACCAGAAGATAGAGTGGTGAGGTAAAGGTACTGGAAGGGGGATGGGAGAATGCCAGATGAAAGCTAATAGGTGCTATTAAAATTTAGGTAGAAGAATGGGGGTGGGAGGAATTATCCCAGATGAAAGCAGATATGATCTAGAAAGTGGGGGAGTGGCTATAGTACTATAAATTTAGAGGTACTGGGGGCGGGAGGGGAGCGAAGAGAGCCTGAGTGTAGTGAGGGCGAACGTAGCAGGGCTATTGCAGTTTATAAGGTTTCGTAAGGTGTCCTAAAGTATAAGGTAAATATTATAGCTCTTAATGTAAGAGCCAGTTTACTTAAGTTACAGGGGAAGGAGGCAAACACTCAAGTAGAAAAAAAGAGCCCTATGGCTGGCCAAAATGGTGACCTGCTTAATTACACAGCACTGTAAGTGAAAGCTTAACAAATGCTTTTTGTGTGCAACCTACTCTGCTTAAATGCTGAGAAAAACTGATTTTGTTATGGTGACCAAATGCAGTCCTGTAGACTCCATTTTGTAGGTAAATGTAGAGTTCAACTAGGAAAAGAGAAAAGCAGAGATTCTCGGGTAAGCATGAAGGCAACAACAGGCGGTTATTTTATAATAATACATTCAGAATGAACTAAGATTTATAGCTAAGAAACCTAAGCAAGAGAGCAATGCAGTAAATAAACACTTGCCAGATTTTATAGATATACCAGAAAAACTAAATCAATTGTTCACAATTGTACAACTGGAACATTGCCAGTAAAAGCACTTCAGGTATAGCTAGCCCAAGTTATTCAGGTCATAAAAGCACTTCTTCAATGTGTGTGTGCAATTTAAACATTAAAAACACATGCAGCAAGTAGGAGCTCTGATTATACACTTTCTCTAGGTACAGTTTCAGTTTAAACACAAATATTACCACAAAAATTCAGTAAAGTCACTAGTACTTATAGAGCCTCAGCAAAAAATAGAGCAGTCTGTGCAGAATCAGAATTTAGCATCATGTCATTCAGTTATACAAAAAACAGTAAAAGATCTATACAATGAAGAAACTTACACTGAATCACACCAGGTCAGCCAAGGGGGGAAGAGAGAGGGAAATCCTAAGCACCTATATTTGAAAATGATTCCTGTACTGAATGGTAGCAGTTTAACCTGTTTGAGGAAAGAGGGGGGTGGGAGAAAAGAGAAGGCAGTAAGAGTGGTTACAGGGAATACCCTGATTGACTCAAGACTCCACACCAGAGGTAAGTTGAATGTAAGGGCCTAAAATCTGCACTCAGCACTTTAATGTTATTTGCACTCAGCACTTTAATTGAAATTAAATTAATTTTAATTTTAATTAACATAGTCTTGGAAATCCACATATGCCACACAGTTGCTTAAGTAACCTCCAGAAGAATTGACGAAGATACCACAGGCACTTCAGAAGTATAAAAAAGGCGCATTTGACAGAATGACTTAAAGGCCATCAGTATCATATGCTCCTGGAAGATTGGGGAGTACCCTAGAGAAGAATCAGTTCTTTCTGAACTACTGTATATGAAGCGAAGACAGACAAAGTAGTGTTTGGACTGGGGTTCAGTTGAATTTCTGAAGACCAGAACTGCAGTCATTGGAAAAGTGAGACTGTATGTGTGAATAAGGTAACTATGTACTAAATCCAAAGTTGTGGTACCTTATAGTTTCCCTTTATTTTGAGATATAAAAATTCAGAGTTAATTGCAGGAGTGTGGCAACATAGCCTACTCCATTTCAGGGGAACTAGGAGTTACCCTTAAAAAATAACTTAATGCTAGTCCAGCAAGTTTTCCCATTCACTATGTTTCTTTCCCAATTGCACTTTTTTTCAAAAATGTCAGCACTCGCAATACTTTTGATAGGGAATGCCTGTCCCACATCTCTGCCTAAAGCCAAAATGAGGTTCATGTAGATACCCACTATGTTCTAATCAGACAATCACCTAATCAGTCATCAATATCTAAAACAATCTGGTTGCCTAAAGACTAGCTTGCTGTGAAAAGTGAACTAAAATATTAAGGGAGGTTGAAGCACAGATAGGAAGGCAAACACTAGGATAATGAATGGAGCAAAGTACGACTGACTTCAAAAACTAATGGGTCTCTCATTTTGGTGTCTCCAAATGAGGTGTTTGCCAATCTTGTACCCTTCAGTTCACATACAATCTACCTAGAACCTAAATTCAAGATACTGTTGGAAATAATTCTGTACTTGTGTCCTGCTGAAAGGGCTGAATCAGAGTCAGAACATTGTCCTTCAGTGATTGCTTAAGCTTATCTTCTGTTCTGGCTGATGAATTAAAAGCCCTAGTGATGCATTTTGCAAAATCTTTTTTTCAGGATATTCAGTCTGTATTAGTTCCTGAATCAAAATATTTCCAGCTGTACAAAACACACTTTTTGACGGTGTTCTATGTTTGATAAACTGAAAACTATAGTGACATAGGTCCCTTTCATGTTAAATATACAGTTTCTGCAGGAAACTCTCGTCAGATTCTTTGACTCCTTCTTGTAGTGATTTTACTGACTGGTATATGTCTTAATATTGCTTACCAGATTGCTTTCTTTCAGTTTTTCATGGAATTCATTCAAATCATGTTTCCACGTCAGTCATTTTTGACATTTAAGCATAACAGCTATTTCTAACCTTTTAAAAGAAAATTGGACTGTGAGTGTATTATATACCAATACAATACCTGTCTAGATTCATTGATCCTTATTTATGTCACCAAGAGTACATAGCAGGCTGTCATACAACACATGCAGACATTGTTTGGATTGTGCAGCTTCTGCTGATAACTGGCTTTGCCTGAAGTTTATGCTTATATGCAAGCTACTTAATAACAGTATAGGAGTGACATTAAGTACAAGAAAAATATTCAGTGAGTAATTATGTCCCAGGAAAATTGTTGTTAGCCATTGCAGGAAGTGGGCAACTGACATATTATTTGAAAATCTAAGGGGTGTGTTAATGAAATCATGAGTTCTACTTAATTCATATAGTTTTTTTGTTTGTCTGACCATCTTCAATTAACCTATTTACATATGCTGCACTCAGCAGAACTGAAACTTACTGATCAAAATAATCTTGAATATGGGCCAAGAACTTTTTAATATGATGAACCTTTGTTTTTATCTGCTCCATTATTGGAACATGATATGTTCTGATGTAAACTTTATTAAACAACTACCACAAATAATACATTCTATACAACCTTATAAAAACTGTACAGAAAGCTTTCCAATAATCAGTCATTAAGAAGAACTGTATACTCTCTTCATACTTTCAGTACCCGATCATACCAGCTTTTTATCCCAGAGTAATACTAGATATATACTGAGTAGCAAAAGGAATATAGTGTAAAGTTTAATATTAAATTATAGTGTGATTTTTTTTTTTCCATGACGGACCCTTTATTGCTGTACAATCCTACTCGAAGAGTATTAGGAGTAATGGTAAATTTAATTGAACACCACTGGGGTTGCTCACATTGCCCTATGCATTTCATGCCCTGCATTCTATTCTGTCAAGACTGCACATCAGTTTCAGAATCAAATACACGAGCACTGTTATGCAATTAGGAATTGTGACCCAAGTAATACTTTATATCGACACGCAACGTAATGTGTGAATTTCAACAAATTTTTGTTCTATGTTGTTGAAAATGTGTCCTACTATGAAGCGGGAGGACCCTGGGAGGCAAAACTTAAGTCTAGGGAACTTTACCAGCAGATTAAATTAAATGCCACTCAATTCCCTGGTCTTAATGACAATATTAAGGACCAGTAATATCTAATTATATGGGGTTTTGGAATGTATATCTTTGTGATTGCACAGTAAAGTTTTATGTTTTCTACACATATTTGTGTGTGTGTAGAATATATATATATATATATATATATATATATATATATATATATGGGCTACTACCAGAGATCGAAATTACACTATTTCGAAATCTGTTAGTAGATGGCCACTAATGCGAAAGTGCACTTCACCGAAAGTGCACTTTCGCGAACACCACTAGAACGAACGAGCAATGTCCTCCACTGTGGTGCTGTAGTCATGGATCTTAGGGTTTAGAGCTTGGGTTAAGAATAGTGGATAACCCTACTAGGTATCCACTATCCTTAATCCAAGCCCTAACCCTAAGGTCTGTAACCGTTCGCTAAAGTTGTGTTCACAAAAGTGCACTTTCAGTGAAGTGCACTTTCGCGTAACCGTGGGTCTACTGTTTATTTTCGAAAATGTGAGTTTTCGATTATATACAGTAGACCCCATATATATATATATATATATATATATATATATATATATATATATATACATACATACATATATATATATATATATATATATATATATATATATATATATGCATTTATTTACTAGTTTTTAAGTTTACATTTTTATATTGCTGTCTTTTTAAATATTTAAATGTTTTATGGATTGATGTGATCGGTCAAATGTTTTACTAATGGGGTAGTCTATGGTATTTAAGTATTTTTTATGGTTTCTGTATTCTGATGAAGTTCATGTTTTATTTAAAGTGAACAAACATACTAAATTATTAAACTTAGTCTTGGTGCAACTGTGCCTCTGATGTTTTATTTTTTTTTACTTTATTTGTTTGCACCAGATTGCGTAATTGTTTGGTTTCAAGTACACATTTCCTTTGTTACTATACTGATTGTCTGTCTGCATAATATTTAAATTTTTATAGCTTTCAAACAAATTAATAACAAAATGAATAAAACATTATGTTGCGTAAGTCCACAGGAAAACAGATTTATGGGACCAGCCACTTTTCTAAGAGGCCAAAAAGCCATACATGTCTTCAAGTTTGTTTGTTTGTGTCTTTCAGCTTTTCCCGGTTAGGGGTCGCCACAGCAGAACTCTGGTCCACTAATGATTGGCAGTTGATTTTTACGTACCGGCTTGCCAGGCCTGACGCACAACCTTCAACGAAGGTACGCCCATTCACGCATGTCTCCACGCAGAAGACGCTCTAGCTGAGAATCGAACCGGACAGCGTCTTACTGTGAGGCAACAATGCTACCGCAGCACCACCAAGTTACTAAAAGAAACATCTTTTTTGCTGGGGATCACATGTGGGAAACATGGTCAATGTTGAATTTGTAAGTAGAGATACAATGATCCATTATGTTTTCCACTACCTGAGACCCATTAACCAGAAAAAAAGAGGAATAGTAGCACATCTGTGGTAGATAGGACAATTCCCAACACTTTCTTATGGTAGTCAGACACAAAAAAAGACTGAAAATAAGACTGTTGTTTTAATCTGTCCTGTGTATGGCAGTAAGAAGCCTAAATGATAGTGGTGGAACATGTGACTTGGGAATAAGATAATAAGGGTAATTTGGAAGGCTGGGCTTCAGAAATGAGACACATAGGATGTGAAAACTGGTGGTTACTGTATATATTTAACAGAGAAAGAATAACAAACCACAAAAGATTGTCACTAGCAGTAGGAAAATGGAAACTAAAGTTGACAGAAGGGATACTGAGATACTGTTAAGAAACATTTGTGAATTATCATATTATTCACTTGGGTTATCAAATGCAGATGACTTATCAAGCATGAGACTCTTTCCCAAAGAAGTGCAGATGTATGTCATCATCTCAAACATAAAACAAACTTATTTTTCTGCTGAATAATTTCATAGCACAGTTTCAGTTATTGTGATGTAAACAATGACTACCCAGACAGTAACAATTAAATAATCTGTTTTGTATCCCTTATTTTATGTTTCATTTTGCACTGAACAATGCAAACACATGTAATTCAGCTAAGTACAAGGATAACAGCTTACAAATATCCGAACTCTTGTAAAACAAAACACAGTTTAAAATCACATCAGCTGCAAATAATTGCATATTTCTAAATGCAGAATAAACTGACAGAAAAGATGATCAAGCTCGAGAAGAGAGAAAAACATTTGAGATTCAGTTAAAAAAATACACAGGAATTACTGTATGCATAAGTGAAAAAGACCATGGGAAGAACTGGTCATTTATCAGTCCATACAGAATTTTTATAAAGGAGATTAGGTAGTATGATATCAACCACATTTTCAAACACACTTCAGTCTTTAGAAACTATAAATAATCATAACAACATGATGGCGTTTGAATTGTGAAAGGAAGCCATGCTTACTTTTGAGAATGGGAGGCTCTTTATTAAAACTGACTTTCTTACTGCTCTGTTAGGTGTGTCTGTGTGTTGAACCTCACTAAGTCATCAATACTTACTTAACCCAGGTTTGTTGAAAGCTCAGTGTTAAAGTAGTGCCCAGTGAAGAATGGAATCCAGGAAGTAGATCTGTGCTGTCTCTCACAGAAATCTGTTTATCTACACAGTATGCAATTTTCACTCGTAATATATATGCTGTAGGATACTCAGATGACAAACTCACCCAGTCATTGTACTTGTTAACCACATAATGGTACGCATCAGTGTCACAGACAAAACTGTTTTATGCCTTGCTTCAAAAACTGACAGTAGGGCCTTTAAAGGCATTTTTGTATTCAAACCGTAAAAGGTAACAAGTCCAGGGTATGATAAATGATAATAATTCCAGTTATATTCAACAATGTAAGTCTGCAATGGAATCTTAAAAAATCACTGGCAAGCATTTATGAAAATAAAACTATCACACATAACAATCAAGCCCTGTATGATGCACCACTGATATGATAACATGTTATATTCAAATCCTATCAAACTACATACAAAATGCTGGCTATAAAATTGTCAGTATAAAAACTCTGAAACACACTTCTATATGTAAAAGGTCTATTACTTTCAATAACCTCTCATTCCAAACCAAAGTCCCTTGTTAGAGCAGAAAATAACTGCACATAAGTTATTGATTTACTACCTGTACTCTGTTGACTATGCCTAGATGACAATCCCCTGCTAATATAAGGAAAATGAGCAAGCAATAATGGTCTTAAAAGCTAAATAAACTATAATTTTCTCTGCTTTTCTATGGAAAATAACAGACAATCAAATGTACCCTTTATTTCTGCCATACACAGTTCAAAATGAGTAATTTAACAGGAAAATGTTCAGAGTTTCAGCAAAGCTTACTGAAACTATTGTAAATAAAATGGCAAAAAGGAGATATTGCAAGCTGTGACTCAAATAATGCATATATGTAACCAAAATATTTATTTATTTGTCTTTGTTGACCAGGAAAAGTCTGACTGGGTAAAATCCATTTCAGCAGAGCCCCAGGGAGAAAAGCTGTACATTTAAGTTACACATGATGTACGTTTATAATTGCAGGGTGAAAACATCTATACATGAGCTTATTTGAGTGATTTTTTAAATACTTTTAAATATTTCTTACATGAACATAGCATTTTAACACACAAAATGAGAGGAATTAATATAAATAGGCTAATTTTTGTATGGGGAACTATACAATACCAATTAAAGTGTTTATAGTATGACAGCTGCAGGGAAAAAGATCAGACTGGGGTGTTTTACAGTTTAGTAATAATTTACAGACGGATAAGTAGAATGCAGCTTATAAAACGATAAGCGAGATATGAAAGGATAAGTTATGGAAATGAGCAGGAAAATAAATGGACAGCAGAAGAATTATAGTTAGTGGTGGATGTGAGAGAAGGAGGAAAAATAGGAGTTTAGTAAATAAGTGCAGTATGAGGAAGAGCAATAAGGTTTTGAAATTATTTAAGTTTTATATCTGTTTTAACTATGTGGGGATTTCAATCCAGAGTTTTGACACATAATGAGAGTAGAAAGAGTGTTCAGCAGAGTTGGATGTCTTATTGACATATAATAAAAGTGTACTGCTAGAGTGAAGGCCTCTATTGGGTGAATAGAACAGTAGCGTATTTTGTAATGCTGAGCATTTGTCTGAAGATACAATAGGTTGTGGGCAAAGATTAGCTGTGAATATGTCAACTGGTTTGGAAGTTCAAGCCAGTTTAATTGTGTTAATGCAAGGGAGTGGTGTGTTTCATAAGGTTGATTGGTTGCAAATTGGTAGCTATTTTGTAGTAGCAGGCTAATTTAGTTTTATATGTAGTGTTGATATTTGTAAGAATAGGAGAGACATATAAAAGAGAAGGAAGGAGGTATGTCACTGCCACGGAAATCCTTTACTTCATCTGTCAGGTACTGTTTAGCCCTATAGAAGGAGATGAATTTTTGGCGAGTTTGCTTGATAGAATGAAGTATGTGGTATAAATTTTGAGGCTGTCATCTATTATGACTCTGTGTACCTTAGTTTGTCTTATGGTTTCTATTTTTGTGTTAGTACTTCAGGAATATGTGTTATTGATTAACATGTTGTTTTGGAGTAAATAACATTAGTTTATTTTTGTTTTGTTTTAGCATTAAGAAGCAAGTTAGAATTTTTTAGCCATATGTGATGGCCCCTCTTTATCCTGGGCCAGTAATCAAGGAGCCTCAATCCTCACCAATGACAGGAATAGATTTACTCACTATTTCAAATGCAGCTCTCTGCAACAACACAATTTCCTCTAAGAGCACACAGGGAACACACACCACTGGGACTGGAATGTCTCTCCCAATCCCATGCAAGACCCACCTTGGAGCACTATGTCCCATTTCCATGTATCTGGCACACACACTTATATATCTGATTTTTCACACGCGCACACACACACACACACACACACACACACACACACACACACACACACACACACACACACACACACACACACACCTGGGAAAGGCTGACACAGATTCACCAGCTGTGTCCCTTCTCTCCAGATTACAGGGTAGCTGCTACCAGCCAAATATTCTAAGGCTCTTACAAGGGGTAACCAATTATACTCTGTGAAAAGAATACTGATATGAATGTTAGAGTGTGACCAAAGCAGTAAGGCTTTTCGGAGTGGCCACAGTGACACTGAAATAAACCCAGGTACTCTCAAGATATTAAAAGTATTTACTAAAAGTCCAGACACAATGAAAAGGTATAAAAATATTTAATAATGGATAATAAAAATAGAAAACAGGAAAATACTTAATATTTGGTTACAATAAATGTCAGAGTTGTCAGTCACAGGAAATATAAAATAACACGGTTGGATAGAATCTCACATTCAGAAAAAGAAATAATACTAAACTAATCTCACAGTGCTTTTCATAACTAAACTAAAGAGAATCTGTCCCTAGTTAACTCACTTAATATCGCAAGGCAAGATGTACTGCTGAGATGCTCACTTCCACAAGATGAGATACTCCACACACTCTAAACTGTACAACTAACAACTGCTGAACTATTACTGAACTGACAAAGATCTTTTACATATCAGATTCCAAAGAAAAACAAAACCAAAAACAAATAAACTGCTGTTGCCAGAATTCCGCCTTTTAGCTGGTTATAGAATTACATCACATTTAATCACCTGACTCTGGCACAGGTCACATTCAGAACTCTGTTAAGATTCTGTTAGAGCATTTTTTAACATAAGTAACTTTTACAAATACATTTTTAATACAAGCATTTGTACAAATGTATGTGGCAGTCAAATGACATAAGATTATTTACAAAGCTTCAGCCAGTCATGCTGGCATATGCCACCCATTCACTATCCCACTTCTCCTAATACAGCTGGCAATACCTCACAACATTACACAATATTTCAATGTCAGTGAAAGACTTTTGAGTCATTTCCTGTAATTTTGTTATGGATGGGGCAGAGAAAATAAGGGTTGAATTATTATCATATTGTACCAGAATGGCAAGTTTTGTAGCTGTATGAATTTTATATATGAAAATATTAAATAGAAGGGGACTGAATACTGACCCTTGGGGAATACCAACTGTGATTGGTTGAAATGCTGAAAAATGTTGTTGCTATTTAGTTGCCTGTTGATGCTTGCATAAATAAGTGTGAAACCAGAAGAGGAGCTTTTGGTGGGACACTGCATCAAAAGCTTTGTAAAGGTCAAAGAAAAGTTAAGAAACAAGGTTACCCTCATTTCTGTATTGGCTTACTATGTTGGTAAAGTTGAGGAGGCAGTAGTAGTATTGTGGTTGGGCCTGAAACTGTGCTGGGTGTTGAAGAGGAGGTTGTGTTTAGTTATATATTTCATAAGCTGAGAGTGAATACATTTCTCAAGAATATTAGAGAGGGGTCATAGCACAGCAGTAGGTCTATAAGTTCATAGGTTCATAGGTAGGTACTAGGCTATCGGCCTGAGGGCCTATGTAAGCCTAGCCAACAAGGTTCCATGGCTTACGCCACCCAAGAAAGTTATTTTCCTGTGCCACTGTCGAGCAGAGAGACAGAAGGAATCCCCGGGGTATATTTCCCATCCACTCATCAAGATTTTTCTTGAAGACTGCTAATGAAGAACTTTGCTTGACACAGATGATTAGCCTGTTCCAGAGTATGGGAATAGTATAGTTTGTTAACTCTGTTGAAGTATTTCCTAGTTTGAGGAACTCAGTGGGAAGGTTATCAGCAGCTGAGGTTGTTACTTTTAATTTGGCTAGTAATTTTTTATGGTTGATGTTGGGATGGGCTTAAAACTAAAAGATAATGTGTTGCTTTCGAGAACAGATGGAAGTTGGAGGTGTGAAGTAAGGTGGTCATTGAATAGAGGGATAAAACTGACTAGATAAAATGAGTGCTGAACTGAGTGGCAATTGACTATTTGTTGTTTGAAATAGGACAGGGTGTAGTGGTATGGCCAGGTTGTGACAGTTTATTTAGCAAGGATCAAAATAGCATGGGGTTGTTTTGGTGCTTTTTTGGAGATTACTGTAGTATGATTTCTTATCAGATTTAAAAAGGATCTTGGTACAGTTTCTGAGATTCTGAAATTTGGTAGGCACGCTGTGTTTTATTTTTATACCATTCTTTCCATACTTTATCTTTTTGCCGCATGAGCTGTTTAGTGCCTTTTGTCAGCCATGGGGCTGTGTTAGATTTTATCTCCATAAGAACACTGTAAAACAGCAGGACAAGCTGTAGCTCAAGTAAAGCAGTTCAAAGTTTAATAAACAATAACACCAAACATTGATTGAGTGCTTTCAACTCCATTATCTGGGATTTCATTAGCTGTGTTAGATTTTACCTTTCTTGTCCTAACCAGTTCTAAATTGTTTAGTAGTTTTAGAAAGGTATAACTGAAGTGAGTAACTGCTTCATCTAGGGGCAATACTCAGGACATTCCAGTTGTAGTGGGACAGGGCTATAATAAATGTGTCTTTGTCAAATGTGGCTAAATTGTGTACTTGTTTTAGATTATTTGTTTTGGTGAACCATGTTGTTGACTGATTACAAAGGTTGGGAGGTGGTCACTTATAATATCTGATAACCAACTGGAAGATTTTATATTATGGGTTTTGTTTGTAAATATCCAATCCAATGTGGACTGTCTTTTAGTGCTTTTGTTGATTCTGGTGATGGAGCCTATTTGTTGGGTGAAGCCAAATAAGTGAATAGAGTCCTTGGGATTGCAGCTATTTATGGATTTACAGTCTACATTTAGGTCACCTAAGATATAAGTTTCATGTGGGATGTTGTCAGATATCTAGTGTAGGATACTTTTGGCAGTAGCAATGTTGTTGCGTGGTGGCATGTATACTGATGAAATTCATATAGATTTATTTTGGTTGATTTTGAGGTATGCAGTCATAGGTTTAGCATTATTAAAGCTGGAGTGCCATGATTCCTTGCTCTCACTGTTTTGGATAACTTGAAAGGTCATGTGTTCTTTTTGTTTACATGCAGGCAGCTTTTAGTTTGAGGGTTCATGCTGCAGTGGTGCAGTGGTTAGCATTGTCACCTCAAAGCAAGAGGTTTTCTGGTTCGATTCTTGGCTGGGGTGCCTTCTGTGCAGAGTATGCATGTCCTTCCTGTGGTCACGTGGGTTTCCTCCGGGTGCTCCAGTTTCCTCCCACACTCCAAAGACATGCAGTAGGTGGATTGGACACTCTAAATTGGCTGTAGGTGCTAGTGCTTGTGTCAGTGAGTGGTACTTATGAACAACTATGGCAGGGCTAGCCACCCAGCAGTGTAAACTTTGGCTCGAGATGATTGTCAGTGTTGAAGTGACACCCTGATCCCATGTGCAAAATGGGAAAAAGGGGTTGAGGATGTGCTCAAGTTTCAGTACCTTAGGGGAAGGGCAATTTGCACTTTAGGAAGTGCTAACAGTTTTCCTCAGTGTGTTCCTTTTGTTTACAGCCCCATGTTGATAGGAAAGCTTTATCTCTTCTCTTTGAAATGTAGTGAAGTAGTGCTTATATTAGCTGTTTTTTCACCTGTGGATTTTTTAAAAAATTTCTGCAACATAATTGCTGGGTTCTATATTCACCACCACAGAAAAAAAAAGCCAACAGAATCTTAGTTGTTTTAATAAAAGTAACAAATATCTAAAGCAGTTACAGCTCCACTTGAAAAAAATTGATATGCAAACACAGAAAAGCATAAATACAAGACTTGTAGTACAAAAAAACACAATAAGTAACTTCTCTGGCGCCTTGGCTGTTTTAGCCTTTACAGAGTATATTCTTATCACATTTCCCCTTCTCCTTAAATACTAGTGTTTGCAAACAATTAGATATGTAAAATATAGAAAATTAATTAAACAAAACATTTCCAATGACACTCCCTATTTAACCCCCCCTGGAGCCAAAGTACCAAATTTTAAAATCAAAACAGATTCTATTTTCCACAACTTCTTTTTCATATTTAAATAATTTCCATTTTTTACCTGTCCTAAAATTGTGGCTTTTAAACCCTGTACATTACTGTTATGAAAATCTCTAAAGTGTGTTGCCACTGGGATCTCTTCCTTCCCCTTCCCTGTATCTCTTAAATGTTCTTTTAACCTGTCTTTAAAGCTTCTTTTGCTTTCATCTATATATACTTTGTCACAAGGGCATTTCAGCCCATATACTATTCCTATGCTATCACAGGAATACATACCTGTCTGAAAAAAAACTTACCATTAATTTTTTCAAAACTAGATGTGATATACTTGGAGCAACTACACTTGCCACAAGGGTAGGTGTCATGTATTTTTAATTCTAAATTCACTTCTTCTATAGGCAGTTGAAACCTGCCATGCACTATAAAGTCTCTAATACTCCTACCCATTATATATGAAAAATGGGGGGGCTCACTTGCTTCCATTTTCAAATATTTACTTTTTTCTAAGATACCCCAATAATATTTAACTATCCTCACCAATAATTCTGTGAAGATAGTATATTTTGTAACAAAGAACATATTCTGTTCCTCTTGGTTCCGTATTACTCCTCTCTTCCAGTTCATTGTAGCTGCCATCTTTTTCTCTACTTTTGACTCTATCTATACTCGCCTCTCCTACCTTTCCATCATAACCTCTATCAACTAACATTATAGCTGCCTTATTAATTTCCATTTCACATTCTCTTTTGTCACTATATAATCTTTTGATTCTGAGAAATTCTCCATACGGAATAGCTCTAATATGACTATTTTCTTCAAATTTCCTATGTATTCTAGTTTTAATTCTTTCATTGTTGACTCCTATCAATGTAATATCCAAAAAGTGCCTGTAACCCTTTTTGAATACCATCAAATTTAACATTGTAATGGTTCCTGTGTAGATTTTGTAAAAAATATTTTACCTCTTCCCAATCCCCATCACAAATGAAAATTAGATCATTAATGAATCTGTAAAAAAATAATTCTTGTATATATATTTATTCTCAAACATCTCCATAAACAGGTTCGCATACATAGAGGCAAAATCCTGCCCCCATAGCCATACCTTTCAACTGCTTAAATAATTCCCCATTAAACTCAAAAATATTATGACTAAGGCAGAAGTACACCAATTCTAAAATGTAATGTGTTCTAGGGGTATATTTCAAGAAAAAAAAAGTAAGGCTTCCATTCCATCCTCATGTTCAATGTTAGTATATAGACTAACTACACCCATAACTACAAAGAACATGTTCTTCGATCATTTTACATTTTTTTATTTTAGGCAAAAAGTCAAAAGAATCTTTTATTTATGAGGTTAATTTTTCAACCTCTATCCTTAAATATGTATGTAGAAAGAATGCTAAGTTATGTGTAAAATAACCACTAGCTGATACAATGGGCGGTGGGACCACCATACTCTTGTGTATCTTAGGGACACAAAAAATATGCCATGGTGTTGTCTTTAACTTCAAATTTCTTATACACATCTTCATGAGAAAAATACTTAAGTCTCAAACCCTTACTTAATAACTCTTTATACATGGCTACTGCATTCATGTAACTATCCATCCCTACTTGTACATACACATTTTCATTTCTAAGATGAGTATAACACATTTTTAAATATTGTGTATAGTGGAGCACCAGCAGCTTTCCCCCTTTGTCAGATGGCTTAAAAACTAACTTTCTGTTTTGACTCAGCTTTTGCAAACTTAACCATTCATCTTTTCTCAAATTAAACCTTATACTGCTTCTATCATTACAAAATAGCTCACAATCTTTTTCCACATTATATTGAAGTGCATTGGAAAATTGTTGAATCATTTCATCTTTAAAAAAGGTATAAAATCACTTTTATATGACACTTCTGTGTACAATTTACAATAAGCATCCAAATCCTGATCTGATACACATGAATAAAAGCTAGCTTCACTGGACTCACAGTCACTATTAATGCTTATATCACATAGCTCATTCACATTTTCTGCAAAGTGATACTTTAAATGTAGCTTTCTTACAAACCTGAAATTTTCACATTTCAATTCATATCCCCTAGGTATCACCGTAGGGATGAATTTTAAACCTTTATTTAACACTGTGATATCTTCTACTGTTAATGCATACTTTGCCAGGTTTACAATATAGCTATTTTTGCATTTCTGATTTAATTTTTTTTTATATAATTGCTGGTTTGCTTGGGTTTACTGCTGATGGAAGTAGATGTAATGGATGTATTTTATGAGATCGTCTGGAGCAGTGTTGTTCATTTATTTATGCAACTGTTTATTGATATGCTTTTTATAAAAATACTCCTTTGATATTGTTGCTGTAGTGGGTCCTACTGCTGTTTCTTAAATGAAAAAAGGGCAAAACAATTATAGGAGATGTCCTCGGATGACCAGTGCAGGAATAATTACTACCGATGGAGGAGGAATATTTAGAAAAAAGAAAGAAAAAAAATAGGAACACTGCTACATTGTAAGCACTCAAAAGGCCAAGCAGCTTCCAATACTAGGCATGTCGAAGAACATATTCTTCCACACTAATGAGAAATCATCTCTAGGTCTGATCCTAGTACACAAACAGTGCTTCATGGAGAAGATTTATAACTGGTTCTCTCTAATAACTCATGTTCTACTTGGGCACAACCCAGTCAGACTTTTAATAAGCTTATTACTTTATTTGAATTTAGTTTCACCCATTGTAAAACTTGAACTTTCTCCAAGCTGTTTCAGCATACGTGGACATTATATACCTCTCAACTGTACAGATTTTTGCAGAATGTCCAGATTTTGCCTCATATTTCTCATGCAATTGTGGTTTTCTGGCAAATCTCTGACAAAACTTTGAGGACTGAAGTCATTAAATAATGGCAGACAAATGAATTTCAGACTTCATATCCTTCAGAAAAATTAATGCTAATCCAAAACCTGTTATTCTATCAACTTTCTAAGTTTGTAAGAGCAGTATTTAAAAAGTGTCCCTATTTTTTGGTCCTTTGTCCCCCCCCAAGATTGGTGGCTTTGTCCAGGTATTTGTTCTAACAGGTTGAGAGGTGTAGTGGACAGAGGACTCTTTTTTATTTGTTTCTCCTTCTTTATGCAACACCTCACATAGCATTAAAATTAGATGCAGCCTAAATCTCATTTATGTGCCATCGCTACAAATTCACAGAGGGCGGAGAAAATGTATTCCTCCCTTCTAACAAACATCATGCCCAAAGTACTCAAGGTCTGTTATAGACTTGCAAAAATTTGTTTTGTAATCCTGAGTCACATCACAGAAAAACAAAATACCAAATATAAAAGATGGACAGCTACAAGTTGTTGAAAAATGTAATTGCAAAAATGGGGAATAATAAACTGAAAGTAAAAATAAAGAAACTTAGCAATGCACTCTTCCACTCCTCCAGCACCACATCTGGGGAATGTGCACTCACAGCCCTACTACTCGAATATGCCCATTCTGAAGTTGTACAAATTTGTACCAAGTGCATACCTCTCAACTGGCCAGATTTTCAGCTCATATTTTTGGTCTAGTCCCCATAAAATTTGTGGTTTTCTGACAAATCAGTGAGATGATCTGAGGATTGAAATCACTAAATAATGACATACATTTGAATTTCAGACTTCAGATCCTTCAGAAAATGTGTGTTAAAACATGTCATGTTACTCTAGTAACTTTCTAACTTTATAAGATTAATAATAGTAATATTTAAAATATTTTAAATTTAAAATATGTCCCTATTTTTGGGCCTTTGTTCCCCTATTTTGTTTGGCTTTGTCCAGATATCTTGCTCTAAGAGGTTGAGATTTATAACCAAGTGACTTAGGGAGCTTACAACAATAAGTAATTATTTGCTTGTTCTAAAATCTGTACAGGCTTGGAGGGGGAATCTCAATGTAGCAGGAGAGTTAGGGAGTCCAGCACTCACTTGGAGTATATATGTTGTCTCACACCTTCAGCTTAATGTTCTTTATTAACTGGCTACTTGTAGTGCACCCAGGTGTTAATTCCTGGCATACTTTGTCTTAATGAATCACTCTCTTGAAGTCTGACCCAGGTGTCGTGGGGGGCTGTACACATCCTCTGTGTTTGTAGCATTTGTTGGGAAGGGAGTTGAGTTAGCAGAGTTTGTTATGCTGCCAGTGCCCTTTGTTCTACAAATAATCACTGCTGCTGTTTCTGATTTATGGTTTTGTTAATTTTTGTGCACTGATTTTCAGGAATGAATGTGAGACTATGTTTTCTTGGATGCAAAGGAACTTATGATAGAGCACAGTGTAGATTAAATGAGGACATTATCTTTTAATAGTTTGTCCTTGAGACGACTAATATGGATATGGTGAGGTAGTCAGCATAGGCCATATGGACTTTGGACAACTAATTGGCAGTACCCAAGGATTTAGTCAACACATTTGGGAACTGGGAATGTATATGATAATATCCTAATAAACTGGCAGCCCTATCTCCCCTAAAAAGCATTATCTAAATTTAAAGAGAATGAAAAAGGTGGTAACATAATAAAGTATTGGGCCACTTGTATGTTAACATCAATGCAGATATAAGAGGGATGCACCTGGATCTCTGTAGATGATCCTAAGATCTTCATGTGAAATGAAACAGAGAACAGGCATGAAGGAGACAGAAAGAACATGAAAAATCATGTTTTAAAAATCATAGTCACAGAAAAAGCAAATACAATTATAAGTGAAAGCAACAGAAAACAGTGTTGAAACAGGTGCCATGCACAACATACACAGTGGTGGTATGTTTACATTATCAAATAATTTTGAACCGTACCTAGTACAAAAAGGATCCAGCTTAGAATACAAATGTACAAGAAAACGTTTTGCTGGATTTTACTTATTCCCGATTAGATCAAAGAGATTTTCCCAATATTTTTTAAAATAATTATTTTTCTTTTTGCTATTCGTGCACATTTTGTGCGCTGATATGTATTTTATTGCCATATCCTTAAAGTTTTCCCATGAAATTGCTGAGGGGTTGATCCAATTTTTATTAATGAAATATTTAAGGAGAGCACAAACTGAGACAAGAACATGATGGCGAATACCTTTGATTTGAATAGGAACAATATTAAGGATCATAGTTTGCCAAGAAAATGTACTAATTTACTAATTGTCATAAGACATTTTATTTGGAGAGGTCCTCTGACATCCATGTTGTAAATATATTGTAAATATGGTGTAAATAGGTTTTTAGGACATGTATAGTTTAGTTTAGGTGGTGTACCCCCAAAATAGTTAACAGTTTATACTTTATATAATAGTGTATTACCTGATTAAAGTTATCCTCCTCTTGGGAGGCCTGATTCATATTTGTAGTATGTTTTTCTGGGGCACTCTAGTGAATGTTTTACCCGATCAGGAGTAAGGTACTTGTTACAATAACTGCTTGTCTATAAATCAAAACTTGTTAACTGTTAGTATTAATTTAGAATGTACTTTACTTTCTTTTTCTTGGATTGATGTACCTTACAAGTTCCTTATCTTGTATTTACTTTCATTTTTGTAAAAGTTTTAAAACTAATAAAAATATTAAAAAAAAAAAAAACATACACAGTGGTGGTGATGATGGGGTAGATACAGTTATAGTGGACACGGCTGATTATTTTACTCAAACTGTACATAATCTCAGACTAAAGTATTTTTAGCTGATCAGTAATCCCAAAGTCTGTTGACTCCATGATGATCTCTTGAAATTATATTCTCCAATGAACAAATATGGGGAAAACATAGTACTGATAACCACTTTCACCAAATTGCAAAATAACCTTTTTTTCTTGTCTAGGGACAAAATGAGAGACACCTCCTGCAAAATAGTGAAATACAGTGAAATGCATGATGCACTGCTTAACCACAGAGTGACATGTTAATAAATTCTGTTATGCCCACAGGGTCTCTTTCATAGAGGGGCTCACTCACAGGATCATAGGATCATAGGAGGTTACTAGGGTAATGACCCCAGGACCTTTACAAGCCCAGCCAAGTTCAACCAGTATTCCCAAGGGTGTCTGGTTCAAGCAGTCACTAAAATAAGCACCTGCTTCCTCTGTCTAAGAGGGACACAGGTGGAATCCCTGGGGTGAATTTCCGGTTACCCATCCAATCATCCAAGTTAGGCTTAAATAGGGCCAATGAAGGGCTTTGTTTAACATTAACAAGAAACTTTTTCCAAAGGTGGGGCAACCTCTGTGAGACAAATCTGTCTCTCCAGCAAGTTCTGCTGATGTCACATACCAGGTTAAGGTCCTTTCTTCCCAGTTGATGAGCCATGAATACCCATATTAGAGCACTATCAGTACTAGGCACTTAGATGAGCTTAATACTATGTAACTGCACAAGGCTGCAGGTAAGCAGGGCAGCTTAACTGTGCAGTAAAGTATGCACTTCCTGTATGCAGAAGGCTTAGGAATGCAGGGGGCTTGCAGTAGTATATGCAAGCCTTGTGAGACTTCATGTTACAACTGGCATCAAGTAGCACGTAGACAATGCCAGGCATACAGCACTGCGCAGCTGTGATATCCAGTGACATGAATTGGTTTAAAAGGGGAGGAAGAGGGGGTATAGGAGAGTCAGAAAAAGGTAAAACAGCAAACCAAGGGACATGCAGTTTGCTCTGAGAAGCAGTAGATATTGGCCATATCTACACTCTGCTCTTTTCACTGCCTCCCTGACTACCTGCAAAAGCTGTGGCTTGGCTGGCTTAGGCAATGGTGCTAGACTACCTGTTAGTGAGTGATAGGAACCACCTTTTGGTTAGGCAATACCAATCCTGTCACCCCCTACAACAGCCTCTGCAGGGATGGGCTGCGGCACAGCTGCCTACAGACCACATGTAACAGTTCAACTTGTAGAAAGAAGAGAGACAAAAGCATGGCATGAGTGAACATATTCTACAAAAGAACAAAAATGTATAAGATAGGTTGGCATAGTTAACTACTGAACCATAGATGTACACCAGTTATTGCTGCCTCCTGCAGAAAGTAACACAGTTCAGTTCATATTCTACCCATTCTTCAAGAGAAGGGACCACATTAGAAGACTGTGATGTGCATAATGTAGGATACCATACTGCTAAGCACAAGTTTTGTGTCGATGTACATACTACGGGATGCCAGCCACAAAGCCAGTGTGGGGAAGTTTGTAGACATATTTACATATATATAAAGTAGGCACAGTCCACAGACACCACAGGTGGAGGATGACAGTAGTGCCATCACAGGTACTGTCCAGATAGAATGCGCATGCCAAGGCATATCACAGCAATTGCCATTACCACCCTCAACATACAGACAGGGAACATGCATCAGCTCCCATGTATATGTGATATCAGAATACAGCCTTGACAAAGCCACAATGCATGGTCCAAACATCTGTTAAAAGAAAATGTCAGTAATGAGCTCTTTCTTAATGGAAATGGATACATCTGAACACAAAAAACTCTCCCAGAAAATGTCCACAGACACCACAGGTGGAACATGACAGTAGTGCCATCACAGGTACTGTCCAGATAGAATGTACTTCAGAGCAATGTGTCCCAGTATAAGACCTGTGATACTTTCACAGTCAAAATAAATTTAAATCTCACACATCCAAACACTTCTGGGAAAGGCTTATACAGATTTCCAGCTGTGTTACTTCCCCAAAATAATATGGTAACACTGCCACCAATCAGAGTGCCATCATGCCCTTCTAAAGGGGTGTCCAATTATGAAAATTAAATATTAAAATAAATGATAGCTATGACCATAACAGCCAGATTTTTGAGGGGACCTTGGGAGTATCAAACAGGTATAAGCACTCTCTAATCTGTAAAGAAAAACACTGATTTCCAGTCACAATGTAAAGTAATGAAAAACATTTAATCATCATCTTCTTTCAGCTGTTCCTGTTAGGGGTCGCCACAGCAGATCACCTGTTTCCATTTCTTCCTGTCCTCTCCATCTTGGACTTTCACACCAACCACCTGCATGTCCTCTCTCACCACATCCATAAACCTTATCTTAGGCCTTCCTCTTTTCCTGTTACCTGGTAGCTTCATCCCTAGCATCTTTTTCCCAATATACTCAGCATCCCTCCTCAACACATGTCCAAACCAACGTAATCGTGCCTCTCGGGCTTTGTCTCCAAACCTTCCAACCTGGGCTAACCCTCTAATATACTTATTCCTAATCCTGTCCACCCTCGTCACACCCAGTGCAAATCTTAACATCTTTAATTCTGCCACATCCAGCTCAAACTCCTGCCTTTTTGTCAATGCCACTGTCTCCAACCCATATAACATAGCTGGTCTCACTACCCTCTTGTAGACCTTCCCTTTCACTCTTACAGGTACTCGTCTGTCACAAATCACTCCTGACACTCTTCTCCACCCACTCCATCCTGCCTGTACTATCTTCTTCTCCTCTTTTCCACACTCACCGTTACTCTGAAATATTGACCCCAAGTATTTAAACTCATCCACCTTCGTCACCTCTACTCCTTGCATCCTCACCAGTTCTCTATCCTCCCTCTCATTCACACACATATATTCTGTCTTAGTCCTGCTGACCTTCATTCCTCTTCTCTGTAGAGCATATCTCCATCTCTCATGGGTCTCCTCCACCTGTTCCCTACTCTCACTACAGATCACAATGTCATCTGTAAACATCATAGTCCATGGGGACTCCTGTCTGATCTCATCTGTCAACCTGTCCATCACCATTGCAAATAAGAAAGGGCTCAGAGCTGATCCTTGATGTAACCCCACCTCCACCTTAAACACATCCATCACTCCCACCGCAGACCTCACTGCTGTCACACTACCCTCGTACATATCCTGTACCACTCTTACATACTTTTCTGACACTCCTGACTTCCTCATGCAATACCACAACTCCTCTCTAGGCACCCTGTCATATGCTTTCTCTAAGTCTACAAAAACACAATGCAACTCCTTCCAACATTCTCTGTACTGCTCTTTCCTGGCATGAAACCATACTGCTGATCATTAATCATCACGTCCCTTCTTAACCTTGCTTCCACTATTCTTTCCCATAACTTCATGCTATGACTGATCAGTTTTATCCCTCTGTAGTTACTACAGCTCTGCACATCACCCTTATTCTTAAAAATCGGTACCAAAACACTTTTTCTCCATTCCTCAAGCATCTTCTCACTTTCCAAGATTTCATTAAACAATCTGGTTAAAAACTCCACTGCCATTTCACCTAAACACCTCCATGCTTCCACAGGTATGTCATCTGGGCCAACAGCCTTTCCATTCTTCATTCTCTTCATAGCTATCCTTACTTCCTCCTTGCTAATCCATTGTACTTCATGATTTACTATCCCTACATCATCCAACCTTCTCTCCCTCTCATTCTCTTCATTCATCAACCCCTCAAAGTACTCTTTCCATCTCCTCAACACACTCTCCTCGCTTGTGAATATGTTTCTCTCATTATCCTTTATCACCTTTACCTGCTGCACATCTTTCCTAGCTCGGTCCCTCTGTCTAGTCAATTGGTACAGGTCCTTTTCTCCCTCCTTAGTGTCCAACCTTTCATACAACTCTTCATATGCCTTATCCTTAGCCTTCGCCACCTCTCTCTTTGCCATGCACCTCATCTCCTTATACTCCTGTCTACTTTCTTCATCTCTCTGACAATCCCACTTCTTCTTTGCCAACCTCTTTCTCTGTATACTCTCCTGTACTTCCTCATTCCACCACCATGTCTCTTTGTCGTCCTTCCTCTGTCCAGATGTGATACCAAGCACCTTTCTAGCCATCTCCCTTACTAGCTCTGCTGCAGTTACCCAGCTATTTGATAACTCTTCACTGCCACCCAGTGCCTGCCTTAACTCATCCCTGAACTCCACCTCACAATTACCCTTTTTCAATTTCCACCACTTGATCCTTGGTGCTGCCCTCACACTCCTCCTCCTCTTCTTGATAACTAACGTCATCCTACAAACCACTATCTTATGCTGCCTAACGACACTTTCTCCGGTCACCACTTTTCAGTCTCCAATCTCCTTTAAACTGGCCCTCCTACATAAGACATAATCCACCTGTGTGCATCTTCCTCCACTCTTATATGTCACCCTATTCTCCTCCCTCTTGTTAAAATACGTATTCACCATAACCATGTCCATCCTTTTCGCACTACCATCTGACCTTCTGCATTCCTTTGTTTAACACCATACCCACCCATCACTTCCTCATCCCCTCTGTTCCCTTCACCAACATGCCCACTGAAATCTGCTCCAATCACCACTCTCTCACCCTTGGGTACAGTCATTACCACTTCATCCAATTCACTCCAAAATTTTTCTTTCTCATCCATTGCACACCCAACTTGTGGAGCATACGCACTAACAACATTCATCATTACACCATCAATTTCCAGCTTCATAAACATCACTCTATCCGACACTCTTTTCACCTCCAAAACATTCTCAGCATACTGTTCCTTTAGAATAATTCCTACGCCATTTCTCCTCCCATCCACACCATGATAAAACAATTTGAACCCACCTCCGATACACCTAGCCTTAATCCCCTTCCATCTGGTCTCTTGAACACTCAATATACCAACCTTCCTTCTGTCCATTATATCAGCTAGCTTTCTCCCTATACCAGTCATACTGCCAACATTCAAAGTTCCGACCCTCACTACCACAGTCCTAGCCTTTCTCCTCTCCTCCTGCCTTCGGCCATGTCTTCCATCTCTTCTCCTCCTTCGGCCAACAGTAGCCCAATTTCTGCCAGCACCTTGTAGGCTAACAGTACTGGTGGCAGTCAGTGTTAACCCGGGCCTCGACCGATCCGGTATAGACATTTTTCTTGGTGACTGCATGAAATGTTTTGGCGAAGTTTTACGCCGGATGCCCTTCCTGACGCAACCCTCCCAATTTATCCGGGCTTGGGACTGGCACAAAGAAATGCACTGGCTTGTGCATCCTCAACATTTAATAATAAGTAAAATTATTACAGGATTGTAAATCAATAGTTTTCAATAAGCAC
This sequence comes from Protopterus annectens, assembly GCF_019279795.1. NCBI lineage: Eukaryota > Metazoa > Chordata > Ceratodontiformes > Protopteridae > Protopterus > Protopterus annectens. The sequence goes on along the minus strand of NC_056748.1, from coordinate 643,289,576 downwards.
CAGAACTCAATCACTGGAAATGTAAAATTAAAGTGTATGATAGGAGTCCATTATTCTAGAAAAATTCTATCTTAATAACTAAGCTTTCCTAATCAAACTAAAGAATACTGTCCCTGATCTAATCTAAAACATAACAGCAAGGCCAAGGCAAGCTTACAGTTTTTGATGAGTTCTCTTTTCTGGGTGTCCACTGACTGCACAGCACTGTAACTGACTGTACTTCACAAAACTGTTCAGCACTTGACAAACTGCACTCTCAAATGTCTTATTTTAAAAAAAGTCAGCTGTTGGAAAAAGTTATTTTTCTGTCAATCAGCTGCTTAAATAATCACTTAGTAACCAGGAACATTCAAATGACATCACCCACTGTTCAGCTGATTCTCCACAGTAGAATGTCCCTTTCAAACATGTGCAATTAGAAATGCATCAAAACACTGACAATTCTACTCTAAACATCTAAACATTCTAAACTCTAAACATTCTGTATAAACAGGGAAATACTCAACATTTTAAAACTTTTTCACAAGTAGACATAATGGCATACCATATAAGTTAATCCAGAATATGCACAAATCTCCTGCCAGACATGCCAACACAAATGACAGTGTTTTCATTTTCTTCACACAAGTACTCAGTCTGTAATACAAAATAAACTACAGTCTTCAGTGCTTGATAACTGCTCTGCAGTGTGTGCAAGTGAGATGCATAGTACTAAGAAGCTGTAATTCTACAAAGAACTTGTGTGAAATTAGCAATACATTGTACAATATAGCTGAATTATATCTTTTCACTAAGAACTATGAGATTAGCTTCCATCTA